>NW_028292572.1:10060673-10360673 GCF_029948245.1 Actinia tenebrosa
AGATTACGCAAGTCCTTAAAGAACAAATTCCGCGTAATGCACCACCAGATCTACAGTTTTCCCCGCGCGGCTTGCCTCAGCGGCTCTATGTTTTGAAGCTCCAAGTACTCAGGGACGGGGCTGCCGTGGTTTTTCGATTGCCACATGCGATTCAAGGCGGCCTTGAAGCTTTTCCAATCTATTACCATACTTGTTTTCTAGAGCCATATCGTAGATTAGGGGGTCGGTTTCCGCGCCTTTAGTCCATGCGTCGTATTCTTCGTCGTTAATATCGACTTGACCTTCTTCGGTGGTGGGGTCAAAATCCGTTCCTTCTACTTCCATTATATATGATAAGCTTAAAGTTAAACCCCAACGTATTACCTAAGCAGGTTGGCGGACTGAAAGCAGAACGCACCTTTCACCGTGTCACCTTTACCCCCAGCAGCGCTAAGCCAGGGGAAACCCTGTACGTAGGCGTGCCCCGCCTAACGGATAACCTAGTCTTAGTTCCTGGCACCCTGGCGCTAAGGTTTGACCTAGCAATACAACCAAGCACTGTAGACGCGCGTTACGTCGTCAATAACGCAGGCAGGAACATCGTCTCAAAGATGCGCGTAAAGTTCGCCGGGGAATCCTTGCTGGACTTAAACAGGTACGATCTGTACACCACGTACAAAGACTTATGGTTGACAGCCTTTGACCGCGCGCAAAGGATAGAGCAGGGAATCGCCAGCGAAGCCATACGCAAGGTAAGAAGCGCAACCGACAGCGCCTCAGGAGAAGACGAAATAAAGACGGCTTATAGCACTAAATATGTCGTTCCATTAGATTTCGAAGTTATCACGAACCACGGCGCATACTACCCAAGGCAGCTAAGCGAACTACAGTTCGAAGTAACCCTAGCAGACACTACGAACATCCTACAGGGAAAGGACGTAAGTTCCTCAGCCGTCCACCCATACTCCGTCACTAACTTAGAGCTGCAGTATGAAACGGTATACAGCGAAGACTTAGCACGTAGCGCCGGTATGGAATACAGCTCCGGGAAGGCTTTCCTTTACGATCACGTCGTGATGTACAAGACGTTCAGCTTTACAAATAACGTCGAAGAGGTCATCAACCAAAGCATTAACCTTCCCAGGCGCAGCCTTACAGGGATAATGTTGCTGTTCGCAAAGACATACACGGCAGGATTGCGTGACTCCGAGGCGTTCTTTAATCCTAACATTACCAACGTAGGTGTTAGCATCAACGGAGTGCCTAATAAGGTTTACTCACAAGGGATAAAGCCCGCGGATATGTACCGGGAAGTCGCACGTAAGTTTGGCGACCAAATTGACCCAAAGAAATTCTTTAAGGATAAGTACGCGCTGTGGATCGACATGCGCACGACGAACGACGAAGACCTACATGGACAGGGATTGCGGCTGGTAAATACCCAGGACGGCATTACGTTGGAGATCAAGCGCACCAAACATGCCAGCGACACTACTAAGATCAACGCGTATATCTTCGTAGTCTCAGACGCGCAACTGAGTGTAGAAATGAATCAGCTAAAGAGCGTTGCCTACTAGGCTCGCGAAAGGATAAAAAAAAAAATATATATCCCTTACGTATAATATGCTCCGCGTATTCGAAAACAACGAAACTAAACTGCAATGCATAGTGCAAGGCGATAAGCTGTACTTTAAAGCAAAGGAGGTAGCAAAGGCATTGGGTTACGCAGACACCAAAGATGCTATTAAAGTCCACGTGCGGGATAAGCATAAGAAGAGGCTTAGCGAATTTAGAATAGAGGTGAATCGCCTCCCTTCTGGTTCACACCCACAATCCCTGTACGTGACGGAATCTGGTTTGTATCAGTTAATATTTAGCTCCAAGCTACCGACAGCAGAGGCATTTCAAGATTGGGTCTTCGAGGATGTCCTACCTACGTTAAGGAAGACAGGAAAGTACTCTCTGGATGGTCCAAATAAGTTGACCTTCAAGATCGAGGATGAGTTCGACTTACATAAGAAAGTCGTAGATTACATGCGCCGGTTTTACCCTACGCTGATATTAGCACCTGGACTCGGGGAATTGCAAGATACCAGCAGTAAAAGGATAAAGTGCTGGCAAAAGGGCTACCAGGCAGGCCAACCCGACATCTTAGTTCTTGACTCCCATAAGAAATACAATGGGTTCTGTCTGGAACTGAAGACGCCAAAGGGTAACGGCGTATTGTCCGACAAACAAAAAGCGGTATTGACGCAATATGAAATGAATGGATACTTAACGATGGTAAGCAACGATTACGATCTGATCTGCAGGGAAATCGACCGTTACGTCGACGGCATTCGCATACCTTGTCCTGGCTGCGTTAAGGCTTTCAAGTCGCAGGAGAACTTACGAACGCACCAAAAGATATTTCATAGATATAATGATTCTTGAACAAACTCACTGGCGCGAATTAATACAAGGCATTTCATACAAAATAAAAAATTACGTCGTCTTCGAGGACATTAACCGTTTAAGGTTGGTCCTCTTAGACGGCAGCCAAGAGTACAGTTTATGGGCTCCTGACTGCGTACGGTACGTACTGCAAGGCGAAGAGTACACCCACATACGTAGCTATGGTAAAGTCAACGGTCGATGGAAGTTCGACGTTGAAAGAAAGGCGGAGGCTAATCCATTGTGTGATTAGTCGTCCTCATGGGCTTCTAGGTATTGGTCTGCTACGTCGGACCTCATTTTTTCCGACATGAAATCGATCGATATCGTAATCAAGGCTCCTCCTGTGAACGCTGCGATGTAAGGTAACATCATATATTAGACCATTCTTTTCGTATTGCAAGGTAATGGTCTAAAGGCTTGGGACCTTCGTACAGGCAACACCAAATATGTTGACCGCTGCGTTGACAACCACATTTATCGCAGATGCCGTCCCAATGTTCCCTATTCTCCCATTTTACTCCTTCGTAGTCGTCAAAGCATACGAAATCTTGGTCTATTTCTTTTTTACGCAGCACTAAAGCCCGGCTGGTTTCAAGGGGGCAACATCGCTCTGCTAAATCGCCGTGGGTTTCACAGACGACTTCTTCGAGGTGGTAACGTCGGCAACGGTATTTATGCCAGTTTTCTTCGAAGAGGGGTTCATCGCATCGGCGGCAATGGCCTTTAAGGCAGACTCTATGCTCGCGGTGATATCGTAGGGCCTGTACTGTGGACAGTTCCTTACCGCAGTCGCCGCAAACAGTGCTGATGGTCTTCTGACAGACTTTCTTGGAAAGATGGTATTGCAGTCGCTGCTTGCTACTAAAAGCTCTATCACATTGCACGCACTTCATTATATATACCTTATTTTTTATTGTTAAATTGTTAAACCCTGTAAGAGGGTTTTAGGATAGGGTCTATTATTTCTTGTTATTTTGTTAAACCCTGTAAGAGGGTTTTAGGATAGGGTCTATTATTTCTTGTTATTTTGTTAAGCCCCCATTAAAAGATGAGGTATCATTCTTTCTCATCGTTGAAACCAGCAAAAAGATAATCATGTTAACCATTCTTCGATTTAACAAAATAACAATAAAAAATAGGCCCTTGCTTGAGACCTCTTTGCAGCATTTAACAAAATAACAATAAAAAAGAAAGACCTATGCTAATTCCTCTTGCTGGGGCTTAGTAAGATCTTCTTTGCAGCATTTAACAAAATAACAATAAAAAGAAAGACCTATGCTAATTCCTCTTGCCGGGGCTTAGTAAGATCTTCTTTGCGACCTCTTACTCTTCTCGAGCGTCGTCTAAAGTCCTTTGTGCTTTAGTATCCGCGGGACACCAATGTCCAACGAAGTTTTCTTCAGAGAATACCTTATTACAGTGGCGGCAGGTGTATTTTTTACACGGTTTGGGTATCGGTGTTTTGGGAGGGATTATGCAGTCAGCAGGTAGTTCGCATGTAATGCAGTCCATATATCTATGGGGGATATCGAATGAAGTCCTTAATGGACTCCTTAGCCCAGCCCGCCATTGTCAAAAGCGCACCAAACCGTTCTGCACGCTTCAGACTACACATTTCATCGTACAATTCCTGTACGCGCTCTTTTAACCGGCCTATCTCCTCCCTTTGCATTTCTATGGTATCTCTTTTATTCTTTGCGTCGGCGGCAATCCTTCTTACTGCGTCCACTGGGTCCATTGTATATATAATGGATCCGAACCATATTCCCTGCAATGCCCTGATAGTAGGACCCACCGGCTGCGGAAAGACCCAGTTCGTGGTAGAGCAGCTATTAGAACCCTTTAGATACCGCTTTGACTACATAGTGCTACTTTGCCCCACCTACGTGAATAACCGCGCCTGGGCGGGCATAGGAGTGAAAGATGACGACTTCTTTGTAGATATCTTAGATCCTAACGAGTTATCCAGCCATTTGAAGTTCTGGCACAAGCAATTCCCTAAAGATACACAGACTTTACTCATACTGGATGACATTGCCTGTGGGGACGACGTAAAAAGGCGCACCTCCGAATTAGTGAAGCTCGCTTTCAGCGGTAGACATGACAACATTAGCGTTTGGTTGCTCTCGCAGCAGCTTACCAGTGTCTCTAAGCCCTTTAGGGAAAACATAGGCTCTCTCGTAGTATTTTATACTCCGAGCAAGTCTGACCTGGAAACCATCTTAAGCGACTACGGCGGTGAGATAAGCAAGGAACAGCTGCACGAATACATGCGACATTTAAAAACGCACCAACATTCCAAAATGATCTTCTCTTTGAGGTTTCCGTACGAGGTTGGAATCTATGATTCCTAATGTATATGGACATTGAGCAGCTCTTAGATGAAGTCCCCACACAGCTAGATGAAAGTAACCTCAAGGAACAACTTAACATTCTTGTGTCTTCTGGGAAGTGCAAAGAAATGATAGGCAAGGAACTTACCCATGAGCAGGTTAATAAGCTGTCAGAAGAGGAAGTTAAGAAGTTCCATAAGAGGTACGAGGCCGCCCTCGCAAGTAAGACCACGGACGCCGTAGCAGACTCCGCTATCCGACTTGCCACTAAATTGCTTGGACTTGCACTGCCTATAGACGACGTGGAGCAACTACAGAAGGACATAAGAGATGACTATGTCATATCCCAAGAACTTAAGATAACCTGCGGGTGGTTGTCTTTAAAGTGCGGTAAGTTAATGGCAGTCGCCTCTGCGGCACTTCACGTAGCTCAGCACGTCGACCTGAAGGAGGTACTAGGTTCCTTCGGAACATCTTGGAAGGACTTCAAAAAGGACAGAGAAGTTGAAAAGGTCTTTCAGGCAGCACTTGCTGAGGTACCTGATCAAGCCGCCTCAAGTACCTAGTCAAGTCGTTGTCAAGTCACCTCAAGTACTTAGTCAAGTCGCCCTTAAGTCATTCTCAAGTACTTAGTCAAGTCGTCCTTAAGTCATTCTCAAGTACTTAGTCAAGTCGTTGTCAAGTCATTGTCAAGTCGTCATCAAGTTACTTGTCAAGTCCTTCAAGTCCCTTAATATAAGATGAGTGGCACCGAAGAACAACCTCAGGAGGAGCAGAAGATTACCAAGCCTAAATCTGCAGGCAGAGTTGCCGCGGGAAAGAAGCTCGCGGAGATGAATAAAAAGAACAAAGCAAAGAAAGAAGAAAAGGTGGAGGAAGAGGAATCCTTCATCAATCCTGGGTACGTCATTGGCGCGTTAGGAGTTGCTATAGCAGCAGGCAGCCTTTACTTACAATGGCGGGCTACGAAGCCAAAAGTAAAGTGGGAGGCCGTACATGTGCCGCCAACATATCACGCACCTGTGGAACCGGCTGTTAGAAAAAGCAAAATCCCTGAAATGGAGTAAATTTATCACCCGCGGCGACCTAGATTTTCCTTCTCGCTTTGTAATATAATGTCGACCGCGTTGTTGAAAACTGTTGAAGAAGCAGCTATTATTACTTCCATCGTTGCGGGTATTGGTTGGGTAGGTAAGAAAGTGCTCAAAGAAGACTTTACTGAAAACCCAAGCAAGAGCTTCGCTAATTTTGCTAAGATGACCGCTGCCGTAGGTGGGGCTATCATGGTAAAGGATTACCTACGGAAGGAAAAGTACCTCCCTACGGTGTAATATATATGGCTAGCGTGGTCGTAGGTGGAGTTATTGCAGCTTTAGCATTCACTGGAGCTAATTATGGTGGTCAGTATTTGGATAGATTAGTCAGAGGCGACAAAAGCGGAGAATTAGCCGCAGAAAGGAAAAGGCATGATTTAGCGCTGGAGAAATATCAGCGGGACGTGGCAGCTTGGAATGAAAAAAGACAAGCTTACAGGGATTGGTTGGACAAGAACTACCAAGACAAAATGCAGGCAGACAAGAACTTTGAAAACACAGACTACGCCTTCAAACTTTATGCGCAAGCACACCCCGCGGCATTAACGGGGTTAAGAAAGCCTCAGTTCAAGAATTACTACCAGCCTTCTAAGAAACAAAAAGATAGTGAGTTGGTATTTGTAGGAGTCGCAGGGCTGGCAGGAGGCGCGGCTTTGGCGTATCTGCTCTGAGCTGCGCTCAGATCACTAGAAGGGGACTTGTCCTCTGTAATATATGATCGTCTTTTTGGAAAGCAATAAGAATAACTTTACTACTTATCTGAATCCTCCCATCAAAGCCTGTAAGGTTCGGTTGGTTAGTTGCTCTTTGTACAATTCTTGGTATAATTTAATTAATGGCTTTGTCATCGGAACTTCCGGCACCAAACCAAAAATACCAGATTCCCATTACACCCCCATAACACTGGCTAAGGAGCTAGCAAAGCATGGATATACTCTTACCACAGGATTACCCCATGAAATGACATTTAAGAAAAATAATGGAAGCGCTAATTTGAAGGACAGTTCATTGGTAGAACTCCTGGGCCTTACTAGTACCACGATAAATAGCGGCAGTACATATGACGTAAAATGGAAAGTCGCATCCTCTTATGAAGTCTATTGCGACTTGGTCCATAGTTACAACAATGGAGAAAAGTCTTCTCTTATGTCCAAGTTTCTGCCTCAAGGTAATCCATTTGACCCAGTAGAATACACTCCCATTTCTTTGAGCTATGACTTATCTAATTTGGTAGAAAGCATAAACATCACCATTAAAGTGGACGGAAAGACGGTGGATTTTAACGGACGTAAGATCAATCTTGTTTTGGAATTCATATAATGGGCCGCGTAGAGGACAAACTTAAAAGGATTTACTATGGGCCGGAAGGCTATTGGAGAGGAGCGTCAGCTATCAAGAAACTCGCGACCGCGGCCAGGGTATCAGAAGAAACGGCTAAGAACTGGTTGAAAAAACAAACCCTCTGGCAGGTTTATCTTCCCGTGCCCAAGTACATTCCCAGGCCCAGCTTTACCGTAAATGCTCCCAATGAAGTTCATCAGGCGGATTTGCTTTTCTTACCACACGACAAGGTAAGAAGAAAGACCTATAGGTACGCTTTGACCGTAGTGGATATCGCAAGCAGATACAAGGACGCCGAACCCATAACCAGCAAGGATTCTGGGGAAGTCGCAGAAGCCCTAGGTAGGATTTATAAGCGCGTCTTGAAATGGCCTAAGCTGCTGCAAGTGGATGCGGGGACGGAGTTCATGGGCGTGGTTACTAAGACCCTGAAAGACCACGACACTAAGATTAGGAGAGCTAAAGCAGAGTACCACAGGGGTCAAAGCATTGTCGAAAGATTCAATAAGACCCTGGCCGAGCGTCTCTTTGGGTACCAGTATTGGAAAGAGCTGGAAGATCCCTCCAAACGCAATAGGGAATGGACTCAGAGGCTCCCCCAGGTCGTCGCGGCTTTGAACAACGAGGCGGCCAGGGCTACGGGAATAAAACCCAAGGATGCCATAAAAAAGAAGCACGTGGAACACAAGTCCTACGTCAGAAGTTCAAGGGCGGTCTTCCCCCATGAAAAAAAATTAGGTAATGTCACAGTCCGATATCTCTACGGACCGGGTGAATTAGAAGGAGGATCCAAAAGAGCTACGGATCCTAATTGGTCTTTGGAAACTTACCAGATCCGAAGCGTAATAGCTAAGAAGGGTCAGCCCATCTTGTATTATCTTCACGATGGCCCCACACGTGGGTTCGTCATGGAAGAACTGCTTATCGTGTGATGTCCGAATGCTATCGTATGCACTCCGTCATCACACATCCATCGCTTACCGTCAAATGCAGACAGTGACACCTTCTCCTGCGTGACGTTATGTATCTGATGACCATAGCTGCGCAGGCTGTTCATCTTATGCCGCTGTTCCTTACGTGTTCGTAATACGTTGAGGTAGGACTCGTGCGTAATGTCCTTCTTAACCACGTACTTTTTTACGCCTTTAGCTTTCTTTTCTACGCCGTCTAACTTTAGCACGCTGTACATCTTTGGTTTCAGACCCACGTACTCTACTATGGGTTTTCCTAACATTTCGTCTTTCATCTTCCCAATTACCTTCTTATTCTTCGCAGAGTAAAGGAAGTGCTCCTTCGGGTAACCGCTGGTGTCGTACTCGTCTATGTCGGGGAGGCAGTCTTTGTAAACGTCTTCCGTTTGCACTTCTAGAATTAGGGAGTCGGTGTCTGTGTATAGGAGGCGACAGCGGTCTCCGTACTTTGGCTTAAGCTTATCGTAGTAGAACTCATACATAAGCAGCTTCGATAGATCCAGCACCGTAAAGCCTGTGTAAACGGGCTTGTTTAGTAAGAGGTTTGCCCTTTTCATGTGAATCACGTAGAAGTTCAGCATTTCTACGTATCTAACGAAGCCTGGCTGTGACACGTATGCTTCTGCTTCCTCTTTGGTGCTGACTATTTTTACGCTTACGCGCTTGCGGATGTTCTCCATTGTCTTTCCGAACACGCTGTTGTTCATCAGTTTGAAGAGGTTTTTCTCGAAGTCATTTTTCGCTGCGGTACGCTTTTGCGTGTTAAAGTCAATGTAGGGGCGCATCCAGGGTTCCTGCGTGAATTTTAGGACTCTGTGGATCTTCTCTACGCGCATTCCGTGTCGCACGTAGAACTGCAGGTTGCGGTAATGTACCACATACTTCTTCTTATCCA
This sequence comes from Actinia tenebrosa, assembly GCF_029948245.1. Classification (NCBI taxonomy): domain Eukaryota; kingdom Metazoa; phylum Cnidaria; class Anthozoa; order Actiniaria; family Actiniidae; genus Actinia; species Actinia tenebrosa. Next base: position 10,069,723 of record NW_028292572.1, read on the forward strand.
TCAGGTTCATAGTTAGTTTCCTGTACGGTTTGTACCCAGGGCACATTTGCTTTTGCAGCGGACTTAGCTGCTTAAATGGTATCTCTATCGCTTCTGGTGCTAAGGGGAACTCATTGTGTTCGTCGTGCAGGTGCTCTGGGTACTCCAGATCCACTTCTAAGACGTAACCCTTGTCTTCCTCCTTTCCTACCTGCATGTAGAAGTCTATCGGCTTCACTGGATCCCATTCGAAGTCTCTCACAGGTAGGTACTGTGACATTGCCCAACCATAAAGGTTATTCGCATCCAGGTAGTAAATGTATGTGGTTGGTTTCTCTGGGTCGTGCTCTACTAAGGGGTTGTTTGCGCGGGCGTAACGTCGGCTGGGTCCGCATACGCCGCCACGAATACCGTCTTCCATAAACCGATACATGTCGTACTCCGTTAGGAGATCCAACTGCGCATTTGTCTTCTTTAACAAAGCACTCCAGCTGAGCCCAGGAGCCGTGTAGAAATTAGCGGGATCCAATCCGTAATATTCCATAGCCATCTTTCTGAAGCTTTGGAAAACATCTGCAAGCAGCACTACGTCAGACCTTAGGTAGATGTCGTGGTAGTCACCCATGTTCTCACAGGAGTACTTTTCCCACACGTCTAACGCATGCTGGTACTCCTCATCCTTTATACCGGACTCGTTTAGGGTGCTGTAGAAGCGATCTTTGGGTGGTAGGGGTTCTTTGAATCGATCCCAGGAGTCCATGTATTCGTATGGGTAGACTCCTTTCCTTTCCGCGCCGTATTGACTGGAAATGGGAAAGTTGGTGTTATACTTTACGAGGTTTGCTAAGGAGTCCGCCATAAACTGCTGCGAATCTAAGAACTTTAGCTTACCCACAGTTACGGACATGTAGCGCTCTTTGTTGTTGGGTATGCATTTGACGTCGGAGCCGTCTGTTCCTTGTAGTAGCAAATGGGAGTCGTAACCGCGGAGGTTGTGAAAGAACACCGGAATCTCCATATCTGGATTTACTTTGAAGTTTATATTGCATTTCCAATGAGCCGCTCCTCTGTATTTACCCGTGATGTGGCAGTGATCCCTAACCTTATCCACATAGAAATCCTCAACAAATGCTTTGTGGCAGTGAATGCAGTGCGTGGAGGGCTTTCCCGGCTTCTCACCTTTCTTAGCATACTTCCCGCATTTAAAATGAGCTTCTCCTAGATACTTTCCATCTTCATCCCACGCTTTCTTGGCTCGTCTTCCAAACTGAAGAAGCGTATGTTGACAAATGTGGCATTTTTTTGCCTTGTTAAAAGCCTCCTGGTTCTCTTTGGTAAATTCCATCTTCTTTGGACGTCTTAATTGTTCTCTAATCTCCCCCTCCTCTTCTCGCAATGCTTCTAGAAACTCATTAGCTGCGTTCTTACCTCGGTAAATCACAGGAGGGTTTGCTTTACCGTCTGATCTGACTACTATGTAACCAAAGGAGCAGATCTCGTGTAATCCTACCTTATTCGTGGCACCACGTTTCTGCTCTTCCTTAGTTATCAACGCTTCGAAGTCTGCATATATCACGTAAGGCACTTGCATCTGCTTTTGATGGTCTGCGTATGAAAGCTCTTTGTTGGTGGGCATCTGGATCCGTTGCGCCACTTCTTCGACTCCGCGGCAGATCTCATCGTGTTTCTTTAGGGCATTTAAGGATGTAAATGACAGCAAGCAGCAGTCACAGAAGTACTTTTTGCCTTTGTGCTTAGTATGTCTGTAGAATAGTCTGCTAATGTGTTTAACCCATGAGTAGTGTCCGCCGTGGTAGAATAAATGTACGCGCTCTCCTTTACTTTTTGACAGAACTAACGGTACTATCGTCTGCTCTCTGACTCCGTAAACGTTAATTGCTAGATCGTTTATTTCCTCAAATATGGGGATGTCTATCAACTGCATGGGAAATTCCACACCATCCCACTCTAAATCGTCTGTGGGATACTTACTTGTCCTACAGGGATCCTTCTCTGCTGGATACAGTGCAGACCTGATTGCCCACATAAAGCATCGATTGTCTTCATTCTTCACGTTTACAATAGCCTTCTTCCTTTCTACCCACGTTGGTAGCGGTACGTAACTCCCCCCTCGTATGGGTACGTACCTGGCTATACTTATCTCTATTCCTTCAACCTCCTCTACTGTCCAACCCGATCCTTCTTTCGTGTAGTTAGACAGCGACTCCATTATTGCTTCTAAGGCTTCACTGAGTGACCTATCCAGATTCGTGGATTCTAATATCACTAAGGACTTTGATCGCAACATTGCTGTCGTCATTACCTCGTCTTTTGACAAACTTACTTCTACCATTATGCTCGCTTTCAGGGCTCCTAATTCTTCTATACCTTTTCGGAGAGTCCTTTTAACCTTCCTTTCTGACTGACGCCAAAACTGTCTAACGTCAATCTCACCGTTACCGGGTATTGGCACCGTGCTGAAGTTGCTTTGGGATTCCATCTATATAATAGGAAATATTTTATACCTAATACCAAGCACTTTTTAAGTCGTCGTAGTCGTACTCACAGTCCTGACAATGCCAAAACAATTTAACCTTAGTCTCAAACTTCTTACCACATCCACAATCATAACTGCTCATACACTTCGTCTTCATTTTCAAATGCTTTTTCAAATCCGCTTCTTTCTTAAAAGTTCTCTTACATTCTTCGCACTCCATATATAGACTAACATATTTGCGCTGTTGCCCCCAACCACACTTGGAGTGGGGATTGTCCGTAGGTGGATTTTTGACACGGGTCTTGCCCGTGTTGAGATTGCGCTGGAACCCCCATTCCCTATACTACTTTAGTAAATGTACCCCTCCGTAAATATAATACAATATAATAAACTTGCAACGTTAAATATAGTATTTTTTAAAAAACTGCACACACATTTAAGTATAGTTATATAAAGAAATGAATTATTTATTAGTGTGCAATCTTGAGCAAAACTCATTTTAAACATTTTTGCCATTGATTTGAAGGGAATGACGATCAAGCAGTGAGGCATGACATATTAACGTAAGTATATTTATGTAAAGAAAAGACCACAATGAATATGGTTAGAGTGTTTTTAAAAGTCCATAAAAACTGACTTTCATTACTGACATGTATCTGTCACCTTTTATTTAAAAACACTCTAATATGTAATCCATTTTTAATTAGTGGAGAGACGTTGGGTGTATATTTCCATGATGACCCTGTCTATGGTTTAAGTGTTCACCCAGAACAAGAGAATGTCTTTCTGACGGCATGTGATAATGGCAAGGTACAACTGTGGGATGCGAGGAATACAACAGCTGGTATGACTTGTTTTCTTATGCATTATTAATGAATTATATTTCATTTAATTGCTGAACATATGGAAGCCCTCATGTCCTTAAACTAAGCTTTCTAATAGGAAGACTAAGAAGTTTTTATGTGAAAATTAAAGTTTTGAATGATGTTTCAGACAGGTCTAGCAGCAGTAAGGGGGACTCGCGATCGATGCCGTATATTTGCGGGTTTAACCCGCGGAATTACGAACGCGGGTACAGCAGATTTACGGGGTTTCCTCGCGGTGTGTCCTTACTGCTGCTGTGTTGGGTACCGCAAACGGAGGTTAAAATATCCTTTATATATAGATGGATACCATCAAAAGCATTAGAAATAAAACTGTGCGCAAGCTCAGAACTCAGGTGCTGGACCGCTTAGACGCCGACTTTGCCTTCACGACATTTATGGAGGGAGATACAGACGAGACGATGGACGAGGAAAGAGCAGAAAGGATAATCAATTTGATGCCCGAAGGCGACTACCATTTGGAGTTGACGTTTATAAAGTATTTAGACGGCGAGTGGATAATAGAAAAGGGCAGGAATCCAATACGGGCGTCTGGCAGGAAGGACCTGTTTGTTTTAAACAAGGACACGCGACCGGGAGCACTTTAGAAGAGTGTATGGATTGTCAGTGCCTCGACAACCATGTTTCGACTACCTTTTTTTGTGTCCCAAAAGAGTGCATTGCTGTCCCAAAAGATGCCAATCCGCATCCAAAAAGATGTGCAACCGCGTTCCAAAAAGATGTGCGATCGTGTTCCCAAGAGATGTGCGATCGTGTTCCCAAAAGATGTGCAACCGTGTTCCCAAGAGATGTGCGATCGTGTTCCCAAAAGATGTGCAACCGTGTCCAAAAAGATGTGCAACCGTGTCCCAAAAGAGGGGCTGCAAACCACCGCCCCTATCGACGCCGCGGTAGCTGCAACAAAGTCGCCACGTGGCCCGGTAGGCGAACTTCCCGTATTGTCTTTTGCGCGCGGTAGAGGCCTTCCAAGATTTCCAAAAGTATTTGTATTGTCCGTTGCTTTCCCAGCACGTATGCAGCTATACCAGTGGCTATGTACAAATACATGCTATATCTGTGGACAAACAGGTATCTACCATATGGTACCCTATGGATCCATAGGCGTCTAGACACAAAAAACATGTGTCCACAGATATATATGGCCACACCCAAGATACTATCCGAAGAGGAGATCGCAAACCTTTTGGAAGACCGAAAGAATGGTATGGGGCTGCAGAAGGTAGCCCGCAAATACGGGATAGGAATACCCAAAATACGTAGAATAGAAAAGGAAAATGGTGTAGAGGTTGCAATACCCGAAAAGCCGCCTACGACCGATCTACAGAAACATTTCCTAGAGGTGCAGGATTCTTTTGCTATTGTCCTCGACGACCTACAGAAAACGAAAGAAGAATTGCTAGGCGATCTAGGGAAACTTCGCGAAGAGTTGCAAGCCGCTATGGATGCGGTGGGCTGCGACGAATACAACAGCGAGGTGGAAGAAATAGAGAAGGAAGTGGACGAAGTATCCACAAAGATAGACTGGCAGATAGCTGGGAATGTGCTGTTCGCCGTTTTGGGTATTGGAGCGCTTGTTTGGGCCGCCAGACAAGAACCCAAAGTCGTGTACAAATATATTCCAGAGCCGCCAAAAAAACCAAGCTCTCGAATTCCGGAGATGGAGTAGTGCAAAGAGTTCCAAATTCCTATCTTTGCAAAGAGTCCAAAAAAAGGTTTTCGTATTTCTTGTTGCTTGTTAGCAATCCCACAACAAAACAACACGAAATACGAAGACCTACTTTGGAAGGCCCCTGCAGCCCAAAAAGATCTATGCAATGTCCTAGGTGGACACGTGCACCAATCTATCCTTTCTTTTGTTGGCGGTGGTCTTTTCCCTGCCTATCTTGCAGTACAAAGGCGGCGAAATATGCGCCCAGTCTATTTTTTGCGCCTGCAGAAAGTGTCCCCAGACGGGCGTGGTTGCATGTTCCACCGTGCAGCCCTCCAATACGCACTCGGAGCATCGGCTGGACAGGAATAGAATGGTCCTTTCTTTGCCCCTGTAGGTGGTTTTTGCATAGCGCCAGCATTGGTATTCGCCCTCCTGCATGTGTAGCGCCTGCACGCATTCTTTGTTTGGCGGCGCTGGAACTTCCAGTAGTCTGGATGGGTTTTTGGGTATTGCATAGTCTATCTTTGCCGCCAATTCGTGGTAGGTGTCCAAACCGGGGCCTTCGGGTACGAAGATCGTAGCTGCGTTGTTCTGCCACTCCAACAGTACTTCTTCCCCAGGTATGGCGGTGTGCACGTAGCTGCTGCTTTCGAACTTTCCTGCCACGAATGCATCCAACATTGCAGCCGTAGCCCAAGCCACCGACGCTTCCTTGCCGCTGCGTAGGACTACGCGGTGCCCTTTGCAGGGCCAATCGGGGTCTTTGTTCCTTGGTTCTACGTATCCTAGTATTTTGTAGGCGCCCGGGGGAATTTCTTGCATGCGGTGTACCTTCGTATGTGTTTCGAACAGCAGCTCGCACAGCTTGCGGCTGCGCCGGCGAGTCCTATCCAACAGCTTTTTGTGCTTTTCCAACTCTTCTTCTATCTTTCGCCTGTCTGCTTCTTTTTGCCGCAGGATGTTCTGCTTTTGTTCCGACAGTTCTGCGTGGTATCTTTTCGTGGCTTCGACCCACTCGTCTCCTTCCAAATCGTCCCGTATGTCTTCCAGGCGCTGCTGTCGTCTTCTTTTGGATAGGAAGGAAATCCTGCGGTCCGTAGGCACTTCTAAAATGCCGAATGGGCTCTTTTCTACTCCCAAGCGCTGTGCCTTCTTCGTACGCCATATCCACTCCGCGTGTTCCGTAGTTGGGAGAAAGTCTGCGATGGTAGGAGCATTCGCATGCACGCGGGTGGGGAACTTGGATTCTGCCAGCACCGTCGGGGAGTCCTTCGTGTAGCATCGCAGCGGGGCTATTTCCACCGGATCCAATTCTCCTACGTCTATGCGAAATATGGGGCATCTGCGCAGGCCAAACTCTGCTATGGTCCAAAGTACGCATTGCTCCCATTTGTCGTTGCCCCGCACGCGCACACCGGCTATTCTTCCTGTTCCCACATGGCAGTACCAAGCTAGGAAGATTTCTTTTGTCTCTTCGCAGCAAATACACAAACATCTGTCTAGGAGTTCGGCAAGTGCCAACCACATGTTTTTGGGTGGCTGCACCACAAATATGTCTTCTAGCGGTGCTATGGTTTCCGCAATGGCATTGGTGTGTTCTTTGGAGAAATCTCTGCTGTAGATGGATATTTCCACGCGCGTACATCCTCTCTTCTGCACGTCTGGATGCAGGAATGTTCTACGCAGGTGGTCGTTCGGGCAATCCACATGTTCGGCCAACTTTGCACCTACTGGGTTTTGCACTTCTCCCGCTTCGAAGTTCGACACTATTTTGTTGTATATCTTCGTCCGTTTGCCCTTTTCCACCCAAGTACAAACATGTCCACCTACTTGGTGTGTATTGTCCAAAATGGTGCCTTCGCGCCAACCAGCTTCTCCTTGTTCTTTGTAGCCCATTTGCCGCAGGCGGCGCACCAAAGCCTTGCGGTCCAAAGTGCCGGAGAAATCCTGCGTGTAGTCCACGGAATAGATTCCATATCCGTGCGCTTGTAGCAAGGTGGAGAACTTGGCAATGCTTTTGTCTACGGCTTCTATGGGCAACTCGGAGGTGTCTACTTTGGCTACAAAGGTGGCTGCATGTTCGCCGTGCAGGCTATTCCACTTGTTGGACAAATGGGCCACGCGCTCTACTATGTTTCCTTTTCTGCATGTGTGCGCCATGCTGGTTGGTAGAAATATCCCAAACGCTTCCGTGGCTGCAATGGATATTTTGGATACTACTGCCTTCGCATTTCTACACACCCGCCCATACAAGTCTTGTTCTGCGACGAACCCATACACAAACACATCGTCTACGAATGGCGGCAATCCTCCTAGCGGCTGCAAACTGGTAGTACCTTCGTTTCCACGCAAGTAGTCGCATTTGGATATGTCCGGTAGTAGGTTTCCGTCGTGGGCATTGTCCAGCAGCAAATGCGCCAACAGCCTACTCTTCGCTCGTATGCCCATCTCTTGCAATGTTGTCGAAATAGTCTTTTGGGAGTCCATCTCTATATATAGAGGGAGAAGCAAATACTACGAATGTGGCCTTTGTTGGACAACGCACATCTTTTGGAAAAACAATCCATACACTCTTCTAGGCGTCCCAGATATCTTTTGGGACACGGATTGGCATCTTTTGGGACACGGATTGGCATCTTTTGGGACACGGATTGGCATCTTTTGGGACACGAAAAAAAGGTAGTCGAAACATGGTTGTCGAGGCACTGACAATCCATACACTCTTCTAAAATTGATTATCCTTTCTGCTCTTTCCTCGTCCATCGTCTCGTCTGTATCTCCCTCCATAAATGTCGTGAAGGCAAAGTCGGCGTCTAAGCGGTCCAGCACCTGAGTTCTGAGCTTGCGCACAGTTTTATTTCTAATGCTTTTGATGGTATCCATCTATATATAAAGGATATTTTAACCTCCGTTTGCGGTACCCAACACAGCAGCAGTAAGGACACACCGCGAGGAAACCCCGTAAATCTGCTGTACCCGCGTTCGTAATTCCGCGGGTTAAACCCGCAAATATACGGCATCGATCGCGAGTCCCCCTTACTGCTGCTGGTCTGTCAATATAACTAGCTAGTTTGATATAACTACTTAGCTTAGTAAGATAAAAAAATCTTCATTTGAATTCCCATCACCCAGTCAACAAGCAAACAGTCCAACTCAGTTATACCCAATATAATACGTATTTTGTCCATGATATCATATATACTTAGTTTAATTATTAACTATATATTAACAGGGCTTAAAATGAAGGCTAATCAGTCAACAGTCATTATCACAGGCCAAATTAGTTTTATCTCAATCATACCTTATTTCTGACTAAACATTACTGGTCAAAATGATCGTCAAGACACAAATTTGACCCAGTCCCAGTTCTGGATATAGGTTGTCTGATTTCTGACCGTTATTTTAGACTCTAATTCAGCAAACTTAAAATGACAGATGGTCGGTCGCCAGTTATGTTGACCAGCCAAATTAGTTTTAGCTCTGCCATACCTTTCTGGCTGAAGGTTACTGGTCACAATGACTGGTAATTATAAGGCAAAAATATGACCAGGCAAGTTCCAATTCAATCATTGTCCAATGATCAGCCCATCACTCTGATTTAGGAATGATTAGTAAACCATGTGGTCTAAAAATAGTACATATACTATGGTTACATGGTGTAAACTTAAAGGTTTTAACTTAGATGTGTGAGTTTATTCCTAGATATTTCATTAACTCATGTTGATCATTGTCATCGATAGGTTCTTCTCAATATATAGCTGATTACTCCTCTGCATTTCACGCTGCTGTTTTCAATCCTGTGGATAGTGTCCTGATTGCAACAGCTAATTCATCAAAAGGTGTTCAATTATGGGATGTTAGATTCCCAAAGAGGTGAGTAAAACTGATGATTGGTTAAATAAAAGTCAGTATTATACAGAGGAATTGCCAAAAAAAATCTAGATGATGAAATTTGTCTTTTTTCAACAAGCTCATAAAAAGTGTACCTCTAAACTGAAAAAAATCCTGTTCATAAATGTTACAGCAAGCCATCTCACTCCCCTTCTACTACAAATTCATTTCTTCTGTCGTTGAAACCATTAAAATAACTAATAGATAACATTCTTGCATAAAATAGAGTACTACATGAGTATAACAGTGCAATACCCAAGTTATGTGCAATGGGAGTCAAATGGAACATGACAGGCACCTTTCTCACAGCTCTGCGACGGCGATTACCTCCAGTTTTGTACAGTATCGAGCAAACTCCTGCCCTGGTAGAGTTTGAACATCCTGGTTATAATAATGTCTGCACGATGAAGAGCCACTGTTTTGCTGGAGACAAGGATCAGGTATTTAAAAAAACTAATCTCGAAACAGGGTTGGATCCAATTGTTTTAGGAGGTGGTGTATTGTCATTATAATCAGGACATTTACAAATTCAAGCACCTATAATGCAGTAGATTTCTGCTCACCTAAAGGGGGTGCGCACCCCCTGCACCACTCCCTTAGATCCAGGAACTGTTCGCTTTGCTAAATAATCCTTTGTGCACTACAAGGCGAGATCACCTTGATTGAGTTGTCATTGATTTTAAGTGTCATATTTAGAATTGACATTGTTGATATTTTTTCTTTTTACAGTATATAATATCTGGTTCAGATGACTTTAATGTATATGTATGGAAAATTCCTGAAATATTAAGTAGCACGGCAATGCAAGAACCCATCACTGTTGACAGAGCATTTCTAGTTCTCTCTGGTCACAGATCTATTGTTAATCAAGTTCGTTATAACCCAACCACATGTATGATTATTTCTGCTGGAGTAGAAAAAATTATCAAGGTAAAGATATGATGTGTGTATGTGTGATGTTTGTCTATGTCTTTAAAAGGATGTTTGGTCAGTAATAGTCCAAGTTGGCTCATTTGGTAAAGCATTGGACTGTTGTGTAGGAGGTTCAAACCCCCAACCTAACCAACACCCAAGGTCTTCAAATAACTGAGGAGAAAGTGCTGCCTTTGTAATTACATCTACAAATGGTTAGACTTTCAAGTAGCCAAGTTTCTATCCAGTATTGCCATATTACATCAAAGAACCGCTAGGGACGTAAAAAAATTCTGAAATAAATTATTGAAGAAAATAATAAAAGAAACAAATATAATATTTTGTAAGAGGGTGGGAAGGGCAGAAATACCATGTTCTAGAATTAAGCCAGCAGAAAATTGAGTTTTTTTTTTCGATTTCTGAAGGTTTGGAGTCCTTGGAATCTTCCTGGAGGTCAGGGGAGTATCTACAAAACAGAATCATTATCAGAGCCCAAGCGCATCCTCTATACACATGATGACTATGTGAATCTTGTGCTGGACAGTGGCCAACCCCTGACCCATGAGTATGAAGGGGGGTCCATAGATGAAGATCCCAGGATGTTGGCCTTTTTTGATTCTCTCATTGAGCGAGAGCAGAGAGGATGGAACTCCAGTGAAAGTAGTTTATCTGGTGATGATATCTATGCAAGTTTTTTGGGGCTCAGAAGTAGCGAGAGCAGTACAGATAGTGATACAGATGTAGCAATTACCAGAAGGACTCATAATATCATGGCAAGTGAATCACATTACTCTGATGATGAAAGTGATCTTGCTAATTCATTAGCTGTCCTCCAGAGAATGCGACGTATTCGTAGAGCAGCATTCCTAAGGGGACTTCAGAGAGCTACTGAAACACAAGAGGGAGAAAGTGGCCAGGAGAATTCTCCAGGATATTTTTTACGACATGTTTCTAGAGAACTGAGAAGGGAAATTGAAGATGGAACTTCTAATTCAAATGATTCCCAAAGTAATTTTTTACAACAAATTACGAGGGAAGCAATCATATCATCCTCTGATGATTCTGATGAACCTAATGTCAGACTAGCCCTTCCTGAGCAATTACTTGAAGATCATTCGAATGAGACAAATTCTGAAACAGTAGCATTCCGTGCGACAAGGGTTCGGGAGAGGGGGCGACAGTATAGAATAAGAACTAGAATCTTAAGTAGCGACAGCAGCTCAAGAGAAGACAATGAAACAGCTACAAATTTGAATCATAATGTTAAAATAGCTAGGAGAAATAATAAAAGGAGGCAGTTATCATCGTCATCCTCGTCCTCATCATCATCATCGTCCAAGGATAGTGAGTCAGATGATGATGGTAGATGTTGTCAAGCAACAACAACCAAAAGGAAAAGAATAAAGACACAACCAGAATCAGATAACAATGAAGAATCTAACACATCTAATAAGCCAAATGATATGTTAATAGATGAAAATGACAGTCATAACAATGAATATACAAAGAGTGCAGTCACAGAAAATGGAAGGCTTAGTTCTTCAAATGATGTGTTAACTGATCAAAAAGAAGATAAAGGAGAAGCACAGGAAAAAAAAGTTATCGCAACGGACAAAACCCCAATACAGTTCATAATCATAACATGCAAACATCAAATGGACATTATACTGAAGGTTATAGCAGCTCATTGGGTAACATTAATAATCACTCAGCTCCAGACTGCAGCAATGTGCTCCATGCAGATGAAACTACAAATCAATCTCAAAATGATCTGAACATTTTGGATGGGCAGAAAACTTGAATCAAGAAGCAGTACAGATGCCAAAACAACACTCCAATATCTTAAATCAGTTGACCTTAGTCTTAGAATAAAGCACTCTTACCTACTACTACTGTTAGTTTTGAATGGAACTCTTTGTATTGCTCATGAAAAAAGGAGCTCAGGACCTTAGAAAAACACCTGATAAAAGAATAATTACAACTTTGGTAAAAGATAAATTCATTAAAAAGCAGATAAACACATTCCAGTTTTTGCAAAATATAAGAGCAAAATAATGTCAAGAAAATATTAATAAAAGGTATATACAATAAATAATTAGATCAATTTTATATATTGTATTTTTACTGTTTGGTATGGGAATAAAAAGATATGAAATACATTTTCAGAATCCATGCATATTATTTTGATCATATAACTAGCAAGAGACCATGTTTGGCTCGTGCATATGTTTTGGTTTTTTTCCATTAGCATTTCAGACCATGGGTCACTCCTTTCGTGAATAATCAAAATTATTTTGACTCATCCCATAGGATTATCTTGAAGTCTAAGGCATCATTGATGCAGAAACGGATTATCAGAAGGAATGACACATTGTCTGAAAGGATAAAACTTTGCACTTAATTCAGATTCATAATCACCCATTCATAGTTCCTTTTTTAATTTGGGGGGGGGGGGGGAGGGGAGGCTATTGAATTCTTAAATTTCCATGCTCAGTATCAATTATTGCTACTTAATATTAGCTCTAAACAGTAGTCCACCGTTTCTCTTGGACAGACATCAAATGAATAAAGCCTGCGTACATTATGTTTTCCTTTCACTGCCATGGACTTTCCTGGTCCTTGGTACTTGTCCGATCCTTTTATTTCCTGCATTCCAACTCAAAATAATTGTATCCACAGCTTTATTTGCTATGATTAGAGCCTTGTAATTAGTTTATATTGGTGTTAGTTTTGCTTTCACTTTTCCATGCTTTAAGATCATCTTTTCTCACATCTGCAAACCCTCCAAGTTCAGCTGTTGTGTAGAAACCTGTGTTCAGCAAAAAGTATTAATTTTGCCATCAATATGTAATCCCTAATAAGGATCTCACAAGAATGGCACCTTGAAAAAACATATCACATACATTGGCCTAGAGGTTGCCATTACAGAATTAGCAATTCACCTTCCAATAATAGCACTCTATGAAAAATGAGTAATTTTTACTGTTTCCACAGTAAAACTTGACGTTTCAGCAGTACTGGCCTTGATGCCATCCTCAAAATGATGATCAAAATGGCATTCCACTTTCATGCATCTAATCTAATGTACAATACAGGCTTTGCACCATCATATGATGGCAGCCATGACAGTAGAGGAAGCATAACAATAGTCTTTTTCCTCTTGGAAATTAACTGAGAATTCTTTCTCATGTACAGTAAATCAGATTAGACCAGATTCAATCATTCCTTCCTCCTGTCATAGCTGTTTAGCCGTCATGGTATGATACTGGTCGCACTTTTTCTTTTCCCTTTTTCCTTTTTTTCTTCTCTTCCTAATATTTAATGAACTTAACAAACAAATATAGTTCATTGATAATATACATTTACACTAGCTTCACATCAAAACCAATCATATCCAATATTTTATATACCTTCTAATATTGATGGATAGTTGTTGTTCATCCATTTTCTATAGTCTAAATAGAAATGTTGGAAAAAAGAATAGGAAAAAATCATTATCATCATGTTATAGTTTCAGATCCAGAACAATTCTAAGGGGGGACAGGTTACCTAGAAATGCATCCCAATATAGTGCCCTTATTAAGTTTTCCCTACATCTTTTATTTTAAAGTGCTACTATGACGAAAATCGCTCAAACTTGGATTCAGCTGAAACTTCCTAAAAATACTCTTTAAAGGTCCAATAATCACTGTATGAAGTGTTTTCTCGATATTCAGTACGAAAGTATGATATTTTTACGATTATTTTTTGGAGTCTGTGACGTCATACACTCAACATCAAACATTGCTACATATATTTCTTTGTATATAAATCCTTAATTTATTTTATTCCTATGAAGCCCAAAGGGTGGCTAATGTGCTTATTTCACATTACTTGTGACTATAATTTATATTTTGGGGTGTTTAGGTATTTCTTTCTCCCTTTACTACTGATATTTTGATCATAAACTACAAAGAAATGTATGGAGCGATGTTCGAAGTTGAGTGTATGACGTCACAGACTCCAAAAAATAATCGTAAAAATATCATACTTTCGTCCTGAATATCGAGAAAACACTTCATACAGTGATTATTGGACCTTTAAAGAGTATTTTTAGGAAGTTTCAGCTGAATCCAAGTTTGAGCGATTTTCGTCATAGTAGCACTTTAACTATTTTTCAAATCTAAAGGGCGGGGGATCTGGCCACCCAATCCACTTCCTGGATCTGTCCTTGATAGTACCGTACACACACATATATATAATGTACAAAATGGTTTACTGCATATTCATTATGTAAGTCTTTACGTCGGTACCTTGATCAGTATTCATCTTGTGCCATACCCTAAACGAGGCTAAGAATGCTGCCACTTCACCAACAATCACAGCTCTGAGGATAAACCATTTACCCTTAGCACTCAGCCTCATCACCTATAAATACTTAACACATATAGTGTAACCTACAAAGTGCAGAGTCTATATGAAAAAGTTGGTTCATTTCACCACTCTAACCGTTTAGGACTGGCACTAGTACGTACGTGTCCTCTTCGCGGGCTCAATTTTCAAAATGGCACCGAATTGAAAAAAGCCGAACTACTATCTCTCATTTAAAACGCAAAATTCTACTCCTTATTTCAATATTCTAACCACAAAAATGGATCATGGACATAGCCATGCTCACCAAGAGCCACATGGTACAGGATTTTACCCAAGTTCAGCGTCAGAATGCTCTGAATTGGGTGTTTATTCGTACAATAGTAGCAATGTGAATGGTCTACCGAGCACTGAGAATACAGGAAGATTTCTTCGTTATGTTCCCAACAAGAAGGCATTAGCCGGACAAGTAAATATTGATATTAATGAAAAAGATATTAATGAACAAGGTAATGGAATAAAAACAATAAATTATGTTATTGCGCAGCTAATATGTTTTGATTAAAGATTCATATGTATCCTTAATTGAAAAGTTGGTTACCTTTGTACAAATACTGTCTACTTAAATTTTATGCAGTACAAATAACCATCAAAGCTATAAATATTGTACAAAAATTAATATAATAACTATTAACATTTTAAATTTCGTTTCAATAGACTATTATATTAATAACCATACTTATTCATTTTCGTAATTCTTCATAAATGTGATGAATTATTCTGTATTTTGTTATCTTATCTATTTATTATTATTATTTATTTATCTATTTATCATCTTGGTTAACAACAACTGCTAGGTCATTCATTTATTTTAGTTCAGAATTTTGCAAAATGTTTCTAAGAATAAAACAGCTGATAGAGTTATTGGGGCTAGCTCCACATTTGTGTCAATATCTGACTGACTTCTTCATACTCACATTCTTCGTTTTACAGAACAAAACCTAAGGCAGAGAGGATCCCAAGAAACAAATAACAAACCACTATCAGTAAGTTTAGAGTAATACAGAACTTTTCTAGTGATGACCGGCTTATGGGAACTATATAATAATCCTCAGCTGATTAATAATCTACCTATATAAAATGAATAATTAAACAAATGGTAGATTATGTATTGATTTAATGGTTGGATATTGGCTTTAAAAAATATATACAGAAAAAGTAGCAGTATAGTGGTTATAGTACATAATATGTAAGCTATTATACATGTGGTCTAACCCATGGATGACCATAGCTTACCATTAGAGTTTCCAGTGGCTCAAACAGTGGTTAGAGTGTCTGACTAGATTACAGAAGGTCATTGGTTCAAATCCCATCTGGAACTCAAATTTTTTCTGAGTTCTTTCTCTTCCACCTCTCACTTCTTGTTCATTCATTTAGTATCTCCACTAGCGTAGACAAAAACAATAGCTGTTATCACAGTGAGTTGAACCCCACAATGATAAATCAATCGTAAGAGTAAGGCTATCCAGTTGATACAATGCTTGTCTCATTGCATCTCATTTGCATGCATCATAATATCTTCTATCGTTTGGCTCATCGGCATGAATATAGTGCAAGACGTCAACCTGTATATTCTTGAAAACAGACAATACTAATGTAAAGTATTTTATATTGTTTCAGAGTATTATTAAACCATTTCCAAAAAGAACATATAAATTAATGAATGTTGTCAGAAAGGAGCTCAAAACAGTCTTAGCTGAAAAACAAGTAAGATTTTTTTTAAATTACTATTTCCTAAATTACGTAGTATGCCTGTATTTTGTATTTTGTATTTAATACCTGTCCTACTGTAGTTCTCATTCTTATTTTTTGTTTTAGGGTTGGAAGATCTTCTGGTTATTCCTATTGAATTTGGTTTTAACATTTACTTTATTTGTGTATAGTGGATCAACAAATAGCTTAGGTAATAATTATACCATGATTAAATATATGATGTAAAACAGTCTTTCCAAGCTTTGCTTTGTTGATTAGCTTTCTGACTTATACAGTAGACCTCTTTACCTTGGGCATTATGTTTTCCCATTTCAGACCACTTGTAGTTCACTAAAGGGTCCTTTCTTGTTGTAACGGTTGCACATCATTGACTAGACACATGAATATGGACACAACTCAAACTAAGATCTAATTGTCAAGAGAACTGAAATGGGAAAACATTATGCCCTTCAGATGTCTATTGTCTATTAGGGTACTGACAACTATCCCACTTGCGGTGTTAATATCAATAGTAATGTGCCATTTCCATTGTTCATGCTGATTGCATTTTTTCTTAAACTAGATACTCTATGTTTTAATTGTCAAAAAAACACACACACAAACCCAAGCTGCATCCATCATTGTTTCAATAGCCTCGAGCGTTTTTGCAACCAGCAATGAAAGTCTGGACAACAGAGAATCGTATGCATTTCCTCGATCATTTATTTGAGGACCCTTTTTCTATTTATATCTTTTCAAATTGATAACCAGGTTTTCAATTTTTTCAGCTTTGATGGCATTTAGTTATTTAACAATATTTGATTTATTGAGGTGAGAATGTTATTACTAATACTGCATTATTTCCGAGTTCCAAGTGTTTTTAAAAAAACATTTTTCATGTCGTTGTTTTCTATTTTAGTTTGGCTACATGTCTTCTGTCTCTGTGGGTTTCGCTGCAAAAACCAACAAAGTCATTTTCCTATGGGTAAGAAAGATACAATAAAAAAGTTGCCATTCAACACCAAATTTTTTCCCCCTAAGATCCCAAATGGAAGGAAATGAAAAGAAAAAAGGGAGAGAAGTTCCTTTTAGACTGAGTCGATGATGATGGTGATGGGGATGGGGATGATAATTAAAATGATCTTGATAATGGTGATGATGACTGATAATGCTGATACTGGTTTAAATGGTGATGAAGATGGTGATGATATGATGATGGTGATAGCAGCAGTGATGTTGATAGTGACAGTGATGAAGATAATGATGATATTATAATATGTTGATGATAATGGGGGAAATGTTTTTCCTTTTCACTCCTGTTATTCCCTTTTTTATCATTTCTTTCTTTACCAATATTCACCAGTAATTAAGATTCACTTTTTAATATTCTTTATCCTTATAATCCAATTTGATTTCACTGTTAGTATTTCACCTTTTTTCTTTACATTCAACAGATTTGAAAGATATGAAGTGCTTTCAGTTTTTTCCTCTACAATGTTAACAATGTTTGGAGCACTATTTATTTTCAAAGAAAGGTATTGCTTTATATTCAACTGTTTTTTGAATTTCTGAATACTAATACTCCCATTTCCAGTTCGCATTTACTCAATCTTACATGTAGCCTCGATTGTGTACAAATGTTTTCTTTTCTTTCATTAAGGTCCATTGTATAGTAAGGAATGTACATACTATGGTACAATACAAGTTGATTGAAATTCCACAGGCTATGGTTGAATAGCTGAATATTATAATGCACAACTTAGACTAAGGCTGAGCAAAGAGTTTTTGAAACTGGAGTATTGGCATTTTTATTTATTTTCCTCTTTTGTTTTTCAATTTAGTATTGAAAGGTTATTGATGCCTGCTGAAGTAACAACGTAAGTGTTCATTAGACCTTGAATAAATGATTAATAATTAGTGTTGCATTAAATATCTGTCTCCCCTCTAAAAGACCAGATCTCCATTACTCCAGGAATTGAGAAAGGCATAGGTTGTTGGCAGTAAAAATGTAAAAATGTAATAAATAAATAAAAATTTAAAAATTGGTTGTTGGCATCTATCAGTGACCTAACATTGACTGGGGTAGTCATGGTTTTGAAACTTTGGACCAATTATTATCAATACAGTATTCATGAGCAAAATCATTTGTTGGTTATTTTCTCCTGTAGATACTTACTTAAGCCCATCACCCTCATATCCTGTGCTGTAAGGATTTTTCTATCAATCCTCCAGTTTTCCTCTCTCCACAAAAATAAAAATTCTGTTTAAATGTGGACATTCACCTTGATTAAACCTAGGCACTGTTGGGATTGCTCAACATGGTAACACATCTCATCTATGGTGATATTGATATTTTCTGGTAAACTAACTGCACATTGTTAACATGTTCATGTATGTGATGGACACATTTACAAGGATTTTATATATTTTATTTTTCAGTGACAGTTTATTTGTCCTTGCCATTGCTGGTCTCTTTCTACATCTTCTTGTTACATTTATGGCTGGTAATAAGGCACTGAATGAAGTTTCGAAAGGTAATTGGTAATTTGTCACATTGCATTTTGTATCTTTGTATGTGTATCCTAAGTGAGTAGATATAGTAGGCCATTTCCACTGACAATAGTCCAACAGTTGTTGCACAATGACATTGAAGTAAGAATGGTATATAGGTATGGCCTTGGTAATACCAGGGCTTAACATGACAGCCAGTCATTGGACAATGTCCAGCCAGAATTCGAACTTGTCTGGTCAAATCTTTGCCTTGCCTAGCATTTTGACCAGTAACCTCAAAACAGAAATGATCAAGATATTACCAAGCTAAGACAAATTTGTCCAGTCGTCATGACTGACCAGCTATAGTATTTAGCCTGTAACAGGGAGAAAATAATCATTTTCTTGTATATTTTTTTCATTGCATTAGCTGCTACATCCAATTGGCTTCAGGATGCTGTGATAGATCTTGGTCACAAGTGAGTACTCTATCGGCACATGTTCCATATTCAATGATGAAACTTACTGTACTATAGTAACCTTCAATGCTTTCACAGACTTCAAAAATAATCATGATCATTTTATACCTAACGATACCACACCCTGTGAATTGACACTAACGTAACTTTCCCATTCACCTATGCATTCCCTCTTTTCCCTTCCCTGTTCTCTTTTCCCTTTTCATTTCCTTTTTTTCCCCTTTCCCTCTCCCTTTCCCTTTACTTGCTATTTTCCATTTTCTTTTCCCTCCCTTTTTCTTTTTTGTCTTTTCATTTCCTTTTTCTCCCTTTCCCATTCCACTTTCCTTTTTTCATTATTTCCTTTAGTAGTATAGGGAATGGGGGTTCTAGCGCAGTGACCACACGAGGATTTCCCGTTTAAAGTCACTAACCCGTGTTTGCGTAGCCCTCATTCCCTATGAGACCCCCAGGATTACCCGTGGGGGTAACAGCGCACTCGAAATATGTTAGTTTACGCCAGGATTACCCGTGAGGGCAACAGCGCACTTAAATATGTTAGTCACTAGTATAGGGAATGGGGGTTCCAGCGCAATCTCAACACGGGCAAGATCCGTATCAAAAATCCACCTACGGACGACCCCCACTCCAAGTGTGGTTGAGGGCAACAGCGCACTTAAATATGTTAGTCTATATATGGAGTGCGAAGAATGTAAAGAGTTCGTTAACGACTTTTGCATAATTTGTCTAAGACCTAAAGTTATCGTACCTAAGCCAGAACCCTTTTGGTGTTGTGGTAAAAAAATGCAAATAGAAGACGACACGTCAGCACAGTGTTACGAATGTGGTTATAAGAGCATATTTTTGCCCATTGTTTCGGCAACCATTTTCGGCTACCTTTTCTACTCCCACACGGGCTTTCCTGGTAGACACATATTTGTGTCCGCTGTTTTGGTAGCAAGCACCAGGAATGTCCGTAGTAGCAATTTCCAGATCCCCGAAACAGTGCCCTCGTAGCAAGGGAGGCGATTCACCTCCCTTCTACTATCTACGTCGCGGTAGTTGCGCCAAAGTGGCTACGTAGCCTGGTATGCGAAGTCTGTAGAGACCTTCCAAGATCTCCAAAAGTATTTGTGTTGTTCTTTGCTTTCCTAGCATGTATGCGACCATACCCGCAGCTATGTAGAGATACATCTATATACCTATGGACCCACGGAATACCCCTATGGATCCATAGGTACCTAGCTATGTTCGAACCGTATTCGTAGATATATATGGCAACACCCAAAATACTATCCGAGGAAGAAATCGCAGGATTGTTGGAAGATAGGAGAAATGGAGTAGGACTGCAAAAGGTAGCCAAAAAGTACGGCATAGGCATACCAAAGATACGCAGGATAGAGCGAGAGAATGGTTTGGAGGTAGCGATTCCCGAGAAACCACCTACTACGGATTTGCAGAAACATTTCCTAGAAGTGCAGGATTCCTTTGCTATAGTCCTGGACGATCTCCAAAAAGCTAGAGAAGAACTCCGAGACGCAAAGGAGGAATTGCTAGCCAAAATGGAGCAAAAAGAGGAAGAAGATTCGTTCGAGAAAATAGACGTGGAAGAAATAGAGAACGAAGTAGAGGAAGTATCCACGAAAATAGACTGGCAAATAGCCGGCAATGTGCTATTTACAGTCGCAGGCATTGCTGCTGTCGTTTGGGCGCGCATGCAACCACCCAAAGTTGTCTACTACAGACATCCAGCGGAGGATACGAAACCGCAGAGAAATTCTAGGATTCCGGAGATGGAGTAGAGACGTGCACTAGCCGGTCTTTCTTCTTTGCTTTGGTTGTCTTTTCTCTGCCTATCTTGCAGTACAGCGGCGGCTGCGATGTCCAGTCTATCTTTTGCTCGTCCAAGAAGTGTCCCCAAACCGGAGTAGTAGCATGTTCTACCGTGCAGCCCTCCAAAACACACTCCGGACATTTCTCCGAAAGGAATAGGATCGTCCTTTCTTTTTTTCTGTAGGTGGTTTTGGCGTATCTCCAACATTGGTATTCGCCTGGATGCATATGTAGCGCCTGTACACATTCTTTGTTGGGCGGCGCAGGCACTTCTAGTAGTCTTTCCGGGTGTGTGGGATGTTCTACTTTCCTAGCCAATTCGTAGTACGTATCCAAACCAGGTCCTTCGGGCACGAAGGCAGTGGCTATGTTGTTCTGCCACTCCACCAATATTTCTTCTCCTGGTATGGCAGTGCGTATGTTGCCGTTCGCTTCGAACTTCCCAGCCGCGCACGCTTCCAATAGGGCTTCCGTGGCCCATGCTACAGAAGTTTCTCTATTCCTTCGCAATACTACGCGGTGCCCTCTTGCCAACCAGTTGGCGTCCAAGTCTCTGGGGATCGCATATCCTAGTATCTTGTAGTCTCCTGCA
Source organism: Actinia tenebrosa (assembly GCF_029948245.1). Taxonomy (NCBI): domain Eukaryota; kingdom Metazoa; phylum Cnidaria; class Anthozoa; order Actiniaria; family Actiniidae; genus Actinia; species Actinia tenebrosa. The sequence goes on from NW_028292572.1 coordinate 10,091,012, forward strand.
GGTATTTGGTCCATCCTATGCACTTTGGCCCTAGGCGTCTCTGGGCCAAACGGGCTTTCCTCTCCAAAGAACAATCTACGCAGATTGTCTGTTCTTCTGGAAATCCTATCCAATAGTTTCCTGTACTTTTCCAATTCTTTTTCTATTCTTTTTCTGTCCTCTTCTTTTTGCCGCAGGATGGACTGCCTTTGTTCCGACAGTTCTGCGTGGTATCTTCTTGTGGCTTCTACCCACTCGTCTCCTTCCAAATCGTCCCGTATGTCTTCCAATCGCTGCTGTCGTTTTCTCTTGGACAGAAAGGATATCCTGCGGTCCGTAGGCACTTCTAGTATTCCGAAGAGACTCTTTTCCACTCCTATCTTTTGTGCCTTCTTCGTGCGCCAAACCCACTCCACGTGTTCCGTAGTTGGGAGAAAATCTGCGATAGTAGGAGGATCTTTGTGCACGCGGGTTGGCTTGTTAGACTCTGCCAACACCGTGGGAGAATCCTTTGTGTAGCATCGCAGCGGTAGTATTTCCACTGGGTCCAATCCACGCACGTCTATGCGGAATATGGGGCATTTGCGCAGGCCAAACTCTGCTATGGTCCAAAGTACGCACTGTTCCCACTTGTCGTTGCCCCGTACGCGTACGCCGGCTATGCGCCCTGTTGTCGCGTGGCAGTACCACGCCAGGAAAATCTCTTTCGTTTCCTCGCAGCAAATACACAAACATCTGTCCAAGTGTTCCGCGAGCGCCAACCACATGTTTTTGGGTGGTTGTACTACGAATATGTCTGCTAGAGGTTCTATAGTCTCCGCAATGGCATTGGTGTTTTCTTTGGAGAAATCCCTGCCGTAGATGGATATTTCCACTCTGCTGCATCCTCTTTTCTGCACGTCTGGATGCAGGAATGTCCTACGCAGGTGGTCGTTCGGACAATCCACATACTCTGCCAACTTTGCTCCTACTGGGTTTTGCACTTCGCCGGCTTCGAAGTTCGATACTATTTTGTTGTATATCTTAGTCCTTTTCCCGTCTTCCATCCAAGTGCAAACGTGGCTGCCTACTTGGTGTGTGTTGTCCAAAATAGTACCTTTGCGTCCACCTAGTTCTCCTTGCATTTCGTAGCCCATCTGCAACAATCTGCGCACCAAAGCTTTTCTATCCAAGGTTCCGGAGAAATCCTGTGTGTAGTCTACGGAATAGATACCATATCCGTGCGCATCTAGCAAAGTAGCAAACTTGGGTATCTTTTCCTCTACGGTTTCTATGGACAATTCCGAGGTGTCTACTTTGGCTACGAATACCGCTGCGGGTTCTCCATGCAAGCTGGACCACTTGGCTGCCATGTGGGAGACGCGATCTACTATTTTTCCTTGCCTGCAGCTGTGTACTATTTGGACATGTAGGAACGTACCAAAGGCTTCCTGGGTCGCCGTGGATATTTTGGATACCAGCGTTTTTGCGTTTCTGCATATGCGTCCATACATGTCGTTCTCTGCGACAAATCCATAGACAAACACATCGTCTACAAACGGTGGCAGCCCGGATAGCGGCTGCAGGCTGGTAGTACCTTCGTTTCCGTGCAAATAGTCGCACTTGGATATGTCGGGCAGTAGATTTCCATCGTACGCATTGTCTAACAGCAAATGTGCTAGCACCCTATTCTTCGCACGTATACCCATCTCTTGCAATGTTGCCGAAATACTCTTTTGCTCTTCCATGTATATATAGAGGGCAGAAGGTTTTTGGCTACTAAGAGCGGCGTTTCGCAGCCCTTGCAAGGTAGCGGTGTCTCGTTTTGGGGTCCATACGAAAAGAAGAGGTGTTTCGCCTCTACCTACTTCCCTACGGACATTCCTGGTGCTTGCTACCAAAACAGTGGGCACAAAAAAAAATACTACTTTGTGCAAAAATGTGTCTACGAGAGTAGAAAAGGTAGCCGAAAATGGTTGCCGAAACAATGGGCAAAAATATGCTCTTATAACTTTAGGTCTTAGACAAATTATGCAAAAGTCGTTAATGAACTCTTTACATTCTTCGCACTCCATATATAGACTAACATATTTAAGTGCGCTGTTGCCCTCAACCACACTTGGAGTGGGGGTCGTCCGTAGGTGGATTTTTGATACGGATCTTGCCCGTGTTGAGATTGCGCTGGAACCCCCATTCCCTATACTAGTGACTAACATATTTAAGTGCGCTGTTGCCCTCACGGGTAATCCTGGCGTAAACTAACATATTTCGAGTGCGCTGTTACCCCCACGGGTAATCCTGGGGGTCTCATAGGGAATGAGGGCTACGCAAACACGGGTTAGTGACTTTAAACGGGAAATCCTCGTGTGGTCACTGCGCTAGAACCCCCATTCCCTATACTACTCCTTTTGTTCTCTTTTCCTCTCCCTGTTCCTTCCCATTTCCCCTTTCCCTTTTGTTAGGAAGAAGATAGGCTTTTGACTATTAACATTTTGTACATAAGATTTTCACAGTATGTTTTGCTTTCTTACAAGTTCTATTTTTTTCATTCCAGCATTTGTGGAATTTCCCCATTTCTTGGTAAAGTTCTCATTCAAAAGTTCAATCCAGTAGCATTATTAGGAATAGCAGGTGCTGCATGCGTACTTATAACAGATGCTTGTATTGATTACAAGTAAGTACAACAGTCATCTACCTTTAATAATAATACAATAATTATATTTCTTAGAATATCATAATTAATGGCAACAAACTTTTACTTGAAATGAAAAACCTTATCAATATTCATCCTACACACAAGAATACCATTAAATTGATCCTTTTCTTGTTCCAGTAAAACGTACACCTCAGACAGCTTGTGTGCTATAGTGATGACAACAGTTATTTGGGCCACAATGTTACCTCTTAGTATCTACAGTGGACAAGTTCTTTTACAGGTATTTTTCTATACTTGGCATATTGTTATCGATAAGCAATTATTGGATGAGGTTGAGCATGATATCGTTAGTTATCAAGACTGAGGCTGTGGAAAACCTACAGGTAATACATTTATCATGTCGAGTTCACAGGATATCAGGGATTGGCTGAGGGCTCTCGACCAATCAGAATTGAGATACTTAGTAAAATGTATAATAATGCTCGTTGTTAACCAGATGTACAATATTTTCTTTAGACTTGCCCAACAGATATTATGAGCCAAATAGACAAGTGTCTGCGTGAGGTATGGCACAGTAATTATGCTTATCTATTCTGAACGTCTCAGCCAAATCATTTTCTTAACAAATGTTTTTATTTTTTTCTAGGCCTCAACTTTGGATGGAGTTTTGGAATTTAGGAATGAACATTTTTGGACAGTGTCCTTTGGCAAGATGGTAAAATATTCCTATAACATGTTTTATCCTGGTGCAAAGATATTTCCTAGTGTTGGTCTTATTTTTCTTTTACCTTAAATTATTACCTCTGTTCAATTAGCTACATATTTCTTTCTTGTTATTTAGAGTAGATTAAATTCATGTCTCTCTCATAAAGCCCACAGTCCAGGCCAACCATCCTCTAAAGCAGGATTTGTTAAGCCTTAAAACTTTAATCTGATGAAAAATCTGGTAGAATAGCATATTATGTGCAATCAAATGTTTTGCTAAAGACCTTTTGTTTCATTTCCTTTCTAGGCTGGTTCACTTCATGTTCGAATTCGAAGAGATGCCAGTGAACAAATGGTTCTTGCTCATGTAACTAACAAGTTATCAACATATGTAACATATCTAACAGTTCAAGTTTTTAAAGATGATTGGATACGATCTAGCAGTGGAACCAAACTAGCAACCCTCCCATCCTCATTTCCACGTGCACCCAGTTTACCAAAGATTCCAAATCCCCCTTCCCATTCCCATTCACATTCCCATTCACATTCACATAATGCGGAAAACCCTTATACTGTTAATATGAATAGTATAGGTTCTGGTTACCCTGCAAAACCTTCTCAAAAATATACAGATAGTCCATTAACCATTCCCTATGCACCACCTAGTAAACAACACTAAAACACGCGGAGGAATTAAGAGGGGTCAGAGAAAGAACAAAATTACAAAGTTTGTATGGAAGAAAATTTGAATTTCTGGGAGTAAGTGGAACGGGGGAGACTTTTAAAAATTCGCTCTGTGGGAGGGTATGGATAATTTTATTGGTACACTAAAACAATATTATTACAAGCTCTGGACTGATCAGGGCATGGCAAACTCACAGTTTGAAATAGGGTATTATTGGCATGATGGCATCATTTGACTACCTCAACCAAAATGCTTCAAGAATGTTCTTTCTTATTAAAATTGGTATTCCCTCATGAGAATAGTAATTAATAATTGGTGCTAATTAACTGAACAAAAGAAAGTGTGCAAGATATTGATGGTTTTCAACCATTCCCAAGAGAATTAAATAACAAGACATGGCATTCATGTTGGAGGATATAACAAAAGCATTCATTGGCAATTCTTGTTAAGTTCCTCCAACATGGCCGCCATGAAAACCATCAATTCTGGTCATTGTAGTTAATGAAACCATAATGCAAATGTCCTATTGAAATTTATTTTTTAACTTCATTCTCTTGAGTATTATTTCTTGTTTATTTTATTGGATGTTACCTAAACTAGTGTGGTCTACAGAATAAGGGATATTATTAATGATAAGCATACATAGGAGTAAAGACCTTTATTACCTTCTGTGTTTAGGTAATTCAACTTGATAGTATATATTTTTAATTGGCAAAAAATACAAATTTAGTGCAAAATGTTGCACAATTCAGTGAAAGCTTTCATTCCATGAAGCTATCCAAAAAAAGTAGCTTTAGAATGATTCAATTATAGATCTAAGATTGTTATATTTGTGAAGTCAAATTGTCAGACGTTTTAGGTAAAAGTTGCATTGTGCAACAAGTTGAGCTACTATACAAGATTAATTAATACAAAATTATGTTTTCACTGGAATATTATCATTATTTATTATGTTTATTGTAATGCTGTTAGTCACATTGTTTTGTTTTGTTTAAAAATTACTTGTAGAATAAGTACAATGTATATAGTAATGTACGAAAGATAGAATCTCAAATATTTCAAAAATAAATGAAATCCTCTCCATGCTAAAGCTCTAAGTATCCAATAAAATGGAAAATCGTTTTTTTTTTATAACTGCAGAAAATATAATTTTATTGTTAAATACCAGACAATAATAACATATATATCAGCTTTAGGTTCATTGTTGTACATTCATGGCACAACATATCCATACTATTTCATAGTTTTTACCATACTACAAAATAAAAGTTACAAATTTTGGCATAACTAATTCTTCATTTACTAGAAAATAACTACAAAAAAAACATTTCTGCAGACATTAACCAGAGCACATCATTTAGGGGCAAATTTTTGTCATGTTATCTGCATTAAGAATTTCAATCCAGTAGCCATCTGGGTCCTTGATAAATGCAAGTCCTTTCATCTTCCCTATGAAGCAAAATTTGACAAGAAAAGTCAACCATTTACTGGATAACAGGGCTGATTATTATTTATGGGGCTCATTATTCAAAATTAAACTTTATTGACACTCTGAAAGAACCACTGGGTCTTAGATTTTGCAGAGGGAGGAGAACCTTGAGAAAAATCAATGGGGAGACCTAGCTAACAAATACTATTTGCATGTGATGGAAAGTCCAGGAATTGAACCCTACACCAAAGAGGGGAAAGCAAGTGCACTATCGATACCATCACTCAGTGTGAAGACAGTACCTAGTGGCTCTGTAAGTTTAGAAGAGACTAAGGTTATATCTTTGATATTAAAGCATTGATCATACCATCATTTGGTTTCTTGACAAACTGCACCCCAAGCTGCTCAAATCTCTCACAGGCCTTGTCAACATCAGGAACAACTACACCTATATGACCTGTTTATCACAACAATGAACATTTTGGCTTTTAATGCAAAACAATAAAGTATATATAAAACGTTGTACATTATCATAGTTGGTGAGTCTTACACACAAGGTTAACACCTTTGGCTTATTTTAGATATACAGGGAATGTTCTGATGACTCTTCACTTAGCATTTTCCCCACCACAATCCCTCCTTCCTTACAGTTTGGCAAATCAGGTTGTGGTCCCTTGTTGTTCTATTGCTATTCACTGTTGATTTCAACAGGTTTATTCTGCCAGCATGATAGAGGCACATACCAAATCCTTTAGGTTCAGTGTTCCCATTGTGATATGATGCATTTGGATCATTTTCTGTTCCCCAGTTACTACAAGAAGTAAACAGACATACCATTAGTATCTAGATGGCAATCATAAAGATGAATTAACATACAATGTTAATCTTTCTTTAAAACAGAACATGGAATCCCAAAAGAAGGAAACAACTGTACCTTCTTTGACATTTATCTAAAATGGTTAGGGGAGATCTAGAGTCCAAGTCTTGGGGGGAGGGAGTTTGGGGTTTCTATACCCTTTCTGCCATGCAAGATGCAAGACTCTAGAGACTTCAGTATCAGAGACAGTGGAGAAGGAGTCACTGGAGTTGGCCGGAAGGGGGGGGGGGGGGTCTTAAGCTTCCCCATTTCTTGCTAATGTGTCTAAGCCCCCCCCCCCCCTCCAGTCCTTAAAAAAATACAGGCTATTCTAGTTTATTACATTCTCAAATCTAAGCCCCTTTCATTAAACTTTTTGATTAGCAAATGAGGAAATTTTGACATACTGCGTAAGCTCCAGAGTGGCTTTCCTCGTAAACGCCCATTTTGTTCTTTCAAGTGGGTCACTTGGCATATCCTCTTCCTTCTCAAAGCCCATGAACAACAATGAAAACTTCATTTCAGGAAAGTCATATTTGGTCAATAACCTGTTCAGGAATAAAGGAAATAAAAATGAATTCATCCCGCCTTCAGTTAATTTAACAAGAAAACTAATGAAGGATTCTGGTAGTGGATGAGAATCAAACAGCTGATCAGCGCAAAGGTACCTCATTCCAAGAATGCGGGAATAAAAATCAAGCGAGGCTTTGGGATCCTTTACACGGAACATAGTCTGCTGGAAAATAAATTCATTAGTGCTAGGATCTGGAGTACTCAAAGCAGCATCCACATCTTCCTGTGACAAAGCCATCTTTTTTTCGCCGAGCTCCACAATACTCAGTCACATTGAACGTCTGCGTGCACTATCCTCGAAAATACGCCAGGCGTTCCTTACGTCAACAGGAAGCCCAAAACATGATTCCGTTTAAAACCCACTAAACGGCCTTAAATGTCGCTGAAACTTTACCAGAAGATTTTACAAGCTACGAAAACTGGAACAAATTCTCTAACGAATCGTTTAGTTAAAAAATTTATCATATATCTAATATTCATAGACAGGCTTACACATTGTTTGGGTTTCCTGTGGACCTCTGGTAACTGGTATATCATTCAAGATGGCGTCCAATACACTGAGGTATCTTTTTGCTGGCGGTGTTTCTGTGGCAATCATGGGAACCGGATACTTGTTGATGAGAGTTACAACACCAGATAAAGAGACTATGTTAAAGGTAAGACTGTTGTGTGTTTTTTTTCTGTAAAGTATTCAAAATTTTGGACGTTTGTATTACATAACATATAAAATACCCCAAATTTTACACCAATTGAATATATACATTTTTTAATTTTCCGATGAAAGCTTGAATTAATAATTTTACTTAGCTTTAAGGCAACTCTCATAAATGAGCAATGTAATTTGGTACCATGGCTTTCAGTAGTATTTATCTGTGAACATTTACAGTTCCTCTCCCTTCCCCTACATCCTTGAGTCAGGCTATTATAAAATATTCCAGATTCAGAAATTATAATTTCTCTCAACGTTGTAAATAAATGTAATAAATTCTTGTCATCGCAATACTATCATGGTGCATCCATTATTCCCTTTGGCTAAGGAGCATCCATATATGACCAACCCTAAAGCAAGTTGACAATTTTGTTTTTGATAAATGTTTATTGTAGAGATTACCAAAGGACCAAGTCGATCCACAAAGAATGGCAGAAGTTGAAAGACGAAATGCAGAGATGTTTAAAGTACTAGCAGAAAACACAAAACTAGATGCTCCAATATGGCAGGTCAAGGGAAGAACTGATCTTGATGAAATGTCATCAAAGAAATGAATAGGTCTTGCCTGTATATGGGAGAATGTGTGAAGAACAAATGGGATCCAGATGCAAAGACTCCAGTGCTATTATTTTCTATTCTTATTGAAATGGAATGAAACACAAATGGAAAATGAAGATGTACTACAAACATCCTCAAAATGTTTTGTAGGCAACTCTTTCCCAGTTTGGGCAAATATTAGGGTTGAATTTGATTAATCCTTAGTGACATTGAAGAATACAAATCTAAGCTCTAAAAGATGCACATATTGCAACTGATATTTGCCCCACCCAGGAAAGCCTTGCATTTCATCAGTGACAGCTTTGTTTATTCTCAATATACTTTTTCAATCATACAGGATCAGGAGCACTTTGACAACAAAAACAATCCAAATTTATTTCTTGTGACTATTTTTTTTGTTTCATTCGTGATGCGTCATCAGTTGATGTAGTGTATTATTGACTTCCATGGTGATCTATTGTCTTTGTATATCTTTTTATATGTTATGTATTTTTTATTCTTTTCATATATTACATCAACTGAGACTATCTAATAGACCTATCCCGGATACGCTGGACTGACCACGAAACAATGGTTTGAAGTCAAGACTGAACTTGATTCTTTTATTTATCAAGTTCAACCTCGACTTGAAACCATCATTGCGTGACCAGTAAAGCGAATTCGGGATAGGTCTATTACACTGTTAGATTGCTACAAAGGTCTATAAAAAGTATTAAAGATTTTGAATGACTACTGTAAATACATGTATTAAGAGCTGGGGCAGCCAGGAAAGAGAAAGTATATGCCTAGCCCCCAATCTTAGTGCCAAACATAACACCACCATCATTTTACCCAAGTCAGTAATTTCAATGGATCAATGCTTCCTCTAAGTATATATCATCTAATATCCAAGCTTTTGGCTCATCATGAAAAACAAACAGAGCGAGTAACTGTTTATCAAGACGAAGTTTCAAATTTCATGGTTCTTGTGCAGTCTGTTCTACTTTCTCATGAAAATACTGTGTCATCTGATAATCCCTTTCCTCTAGTCCATCCACAAACCGGTTTTTGTCCACATCTGTCCAGGTCCTAAACCACTTGTCCAACATCCTTAGCTGAAACTGAAACACGTCTTGACTATTGTTTTCTAAATTGAGAGTCTCCATTGCATCATATAATGAGCATACTTGCTGTGGAACAACCTTTGTCACTAAATAATCCATGAATTTTGACCGCTGGTGTTGACCCCACTTTTCAAACCAAGACCAGGATATCACCATTTGTTCTTCGACTTTTGTGGACGCCATTCTCTTAAGAAAAAACCCGGAAGTAACGAAACTCAGAAATAAAACACTTCATACCTATCTTCATGGCATCTAAACGTTTGTGTAAGGTACAGCTGATTTATATTTCATAAACTTCCTAAAGAAGCGAGGCAATATCTGCAATATTTGGTAGGCGTTCCGCTAGAGGACGAGAGCAATCTGGGTCCTACATTCGAAAACCAACATGGCGGACGAAGTCAAAGCAAATCTGTGTAAAAGAAATGGAGAAATGAAGGTCTTTAAAGAAAGCATTATGAAAGAAACAAGTACAAATAAAACAAATTTAGATGCTTTAATTGGTTCTTTAATGAAAGTTCAAAAGCAGGTGAATGAAGCTTTAACAGAGATAGTTGAAGCTGAGAGAAACACTTCTACAAACTCAAGTAGCAAGACAACTAAAGGTAGGGTCGAACGGTTATGTATAATCCAATTCATTATTTATTGCAAGATCGTAGTGGAGGGGGAGGATGGATTAAAATTGTGGATTTATAGTTTAAATGATTGTTTGAGCAGGCATTCTGGATGGGGTCTGTGGAAGGAGGGAGGGGGGGGGGGGGGGGGGGTGGAATTTCCACAATCCATGGACAGCATTCTCCCTGCAATCAGGCACTATGATTCTGAAAAAATTACTTCGTCCAATTTCCCAAGATATGTAATAGCAAAATATCCTGTCTCCCCCCCTGATAAATGAAAAAATTGATTGACTGATTTTGTGTTGCAGATATTGATGTAGATAATGAAGATGATGATGAGAACAGTGATGATGATGATAATGATGATGATGGAAATAATAACAGTTCAAGTACAGATTTAGGCAAGAACAATTCTTATGAACCTGTACCAAAGAAACCAAAAACTTAACCAAAAGATAAAGAAAATTAAAAGCAAATAATTACGGCTCATTTTCCATTATCTGGCCACATGTGACAAACATGTGGTTACATTCCAGTGTTACAATTAACAGGCCAAGAGTCTACCAATAGAAGTCAGGACAAGCCAAGATTATCTTGAAGAGTTGCAGAAATGTTGTATTTATTATGAGAATATGCCAAGCAACATTTATGAAATAGATTTTTCAATTTTGACTGTGTTTGGTATTTTACATAACAATAGCATTTATTGTTCCTTATAATATAAACTGGCTAACAGTGTATTTTATCTCAGAAAATGTTCAGCCATTAATCTATATATTGGCGGGGTATTTTGTTTATCTTTTTGTCTTTGTTTGGATGTTTGTTTCTTTGTTCCTTTTTTTGCTGTTTATCACAAACTAAAAAAAAGTAGTTCTGAAAAAAGATACAGTCAGCGGGCGGGCGCGGCGGAAGGGCGGGCGGGAGTAATGGGGGAGTAGGAAGGAAGAAGAGTAAGTACTCCTTCCTTAATTCCTAACCTTCCTTCTCCGCTCTTCTTTATTTCTTCGTTTTTTTCTTCTTTCTTTCTTTCTTTCTTTTTTCCAGTCTTTCTTTCCATATTTTTTTCTCCTGTTTCGTTTTTTGCCTTCCTATTTCCCCACAGTGCCAAGGTACCAACATTAAGAAAATCCTTTATTGTCTACAAAAATTAGCATTTGAATAATTTAGTAGCATTTATACATGTTTGTCCAATGATTTGTATAAAAAATAATTTGTACTTCTGATAAACGAAATCAATAATTGACATTTATTGTGATATTTCTGAAGAACATACTAATTCTATCTTTCCTTTTTTCCCTCGCTTTCCCTTTCTTTGTTTCCCTTCTTTGTATCGTTTCTTGTTAGTTCACGATTTGCTTCTCTGTTTCATGACAATTAATTTCAACATTAATCAAGAGAGCGTAATAAGCTTATTCAGTATACTCTCTTGCATAATGTAGTTTAATTTCTAGCTTATAGTAAGCCATAATTTCGCTTGGTTTGAATATCCAGTCGATTAATTATGAAGACAGGTGTACTAAGGAAGTCAGGATGTTTTGGCGCCATACCTGGGAGGCTCACAGTTCTTCGGTCAGTCTACCAACCAATCACATGCGAATATCACCTCTAGTAATTTAAAGCATCATTCAGACTCAATTTTAGATGCAATGCTATTGGGGAGCAAATAAACCTCGATATAAACTAACTAGAAAATTCTAAAGAACTCTACCAGTGAGTGGCTTTGAATCCCTACAAACAAAGAACTGAAAAAATGTGAATTTTCCGTTATTTTGCGAAGCAGAAACTTAATCGCAACGTCAACTATAAGTAGTGGAAAGGTCAGTATTTTTAGGACAATACTTTTGGCGTTAAAGACATGACAAAACGATTCTTCATTGACTCTCGTATTATACTCGCGAAATACAGAGACAAAAACGGTGAGTTTAGATTCAAAGGTAAGTTTGTGCTGTGGGACTAAGTTCTTCCCATTCTTAGTGACTGATTCCTTTTGAGGTTATGCGCAAATACTAAGCGATTCAGTTATGACAGGTGCGTTTTCATTTTGACATGTTATACCGTGTTGTATTATCATACAAACTTAGAAGTGGGATATTTCGCTGGTGTTTGCTTCGTGCGAGAGTATGTTTTTGTTGGATATACCCTTTACACAATATATCATACTGAATCGAAAGAAAAGGAACCCAAGAAAGTCAACGATCTCGTAAATAATTAAAAAGAGTTAGAAAGCATTAATTCCAGTTAGTAAACTAGAGAAATTAAAGGGTTGGAGTTCATTTCATCCGATTTTTTGGGAATTTAGTCTAAAAATATTAAAAAATGAATGAATATGAATAGAACGGTATCTCGATACTTTCTCCTTTATTGTAGCCCTAGGCGACGATTTTTAAAACATAATAGTTTGTTGTTATCCTCGTGTCGCTTTAAGTCTAGAAAAATAAAATAAAATCTTAAGTTTTTTCGTTTATACTCTTGTTTCGGCTCTGCAGGGCTCACACTATTGCACTCATAAACTCTAATGTATTGTATAGAGCGATAAAGGCTAAGTAAATACTAATATTATATTAGTACTCGGTTAATAAATGCACTGAAAACCTAATGCCCCATGCACCCAACCTGTACTTGGTTCCGTAGAAAAGGTTATCCAGACAGATTAACTTTAAGATTAGTTTGAAAAGAGCTTACGTACAGTCTGTCTGCATCTGAACAATCATATCATGCACTAGTACAGGCACACAGTTTCCCGCTAAAATAATTTTAAAGGACAAAATATCGTTTCCTCATTTATATATTTATATATAAGAAGGTGAGCACTGCCTCAGATGCATTTAGTAAGATACATGAATCTTTCCAATGCATTTTCTAAAACTGGAGGAAATATTGTGAAACGCTATTTTTACACAGCTTTTCTATAATACCCGTCCATCCCTCCCTTTCTCCCTCCTCTCTCTATCCCTCCATTCTATCTCCTCGCACACCCTACTCCTTCCATCCCTCCTTTCGTTTCACAGGCTCGTCCCAGTCGTTACTCAAGCTTTTTTAATGCTCGCGATGGCTTTTGGGAAGGAGAGAGATGCACCGCGACCTCATTAAATCCTTCCCATCATCCACAGAGTGGCATCATGCACATGGTCTGAAATGTCCACAACAAAAAATGAATCTAAAAACTGGATCTATTGTTTATTTAATTTTGAAACACGATAATCAGATTTAAAATTTAATTTATCTAACTTTTTATCATTTCCCATTTTCAGTTGCAATTCTGGCATCCAACTCCAACAGGGCGCCACCGGCCAAGCTGTCCATGAATTCCTCCACATCATTGTATCTGTATGGCCTCTTAGCCGTATTTGTATTGTGCAGTGTTACCCTTACCTGGGACACACCCATGTTCCAACAATATCACGAACACTACATGTCACACTCAACTTACAGGGGAGTTGACGTATTCACAGAAAAGCTAAATTCACCCACAGGACCAGAACATTTTATGGAGAACTTCTATATTTGCTATGGACAAGATGGTCGTAAAACTTACTACAAAAAACTGGACAAAACGTACTTTTCCAACAAGCGCTTCTGGATTATCACTTCGAGTGGGAAATTTATTGCGTCAATGAAATCCTGCTAAATTAAAAAATATTCATTAATTTATTGCGATAGTGTTTTGCGCATTTTTTGCTCTTGACCATGTGACAATGAATGAAATGTGAATTACTTTCTATAGCCAATCAAAATATTCAACAGCCATTGATGCATTCAGGAAAACAAAATATATCATTTAAGCGCAGTTTCCTAATTGGATAAACAAACGCTTAATTTCGCTTTAGCCAATCAAAAAGCGGAAAATTGAAATCTCATCGATATCCAATGAAAATGCTTAAATTGTCTTCAGAAGCCACTTGAGAGTTGAGGCCCGGAAACGCGCGTGCAATAGTTGCATCGTGTGTCAGGCAGGCTTTTACATTACCACTCAGATAACATTTACTCGGGCTTATTAAACCTATGCTGTTTTAACTGATCTTGAAAAATGCTATACTGCGTAAATAAACTTTCACATATATAATTACATAACATAGACAATGCGTAGTAAAAGAATAAAAGTATTCTGCAAAAGTATTCTGATTCACGCGAATAATTAACTCATGCACAGCTTAAAAACGTCTTTTAAAAAATTAAATGTTGATACCTTAACCAAATATTGTATATTTCCTTCAGAGGTTTGATTTAAATGCAATAAATATATTTGAAAAATCTGGAATGAGTCTTTTCTTTTCAAAATCCGCTCTTCTCTACCTAAATAATGGAAAAACCCACTAAACGGCCTCAAATCGCGCTGAAACTTCGCCAGAAGACTGAACAAAGTAAAAGCAACGACTGCAGCAAGTTTTGAGGCAAATTGTTGAGTGAAACATTTTATTTTCATGACCTTAATCATAACTCCCATACATTCCCTTATAAACCATACACAGGAACCTTGTTTGGGCTGCCTGTGTTTAAAGTTATTTTAAGGTGATTACCAAATAATCGAAAATAATCCTGAATCAATCAACATCGTGAGTTATTGGTCGGGAAATGAAAAGTGAAACGGTACACTAAGTTTTTTGTGTCTGTGTGTCCTTCTGTCCCATTAAGAAACCATTCAAGATCCACCCTACTTAGGTCAAGGGTAGCTTAATTTCCTAAAAAGGTGTTCGTACAGTAAAGACGCAAGAAAAACCTTGAAACATAATTTTTTGAAAGCATCTTAATAATTATTTCCGGTTCCTTCTTACCTCATGAGCTACCCGTGGCGCAAGGCCTGGGGTATAAGATTACGTCATCTCAACATGGCGTGATTTGGGGTCCCTGTGTTCGAGTCTTGCAAACCGTTTGAAAGCGTTTAGGAGTGGAAAAATCTGGATTGCTTACAATCAAATGTAGTTTTAAACTGGACAAGACTTGGGAATCTTCATACTAATCTTTTAAATGGGAGCTTTTCTAGACAAACCAAAGACTGAGAAGGAAACGAGGAAAGGGGAGGGAAATGGGTTACGATACGGAGTTGCCGCCATGCAGGGCTGGCGTGTAGAAATGGAGGATGCACACTCGTCGATAGTATCTCTGTCCGAACAGCTAAAAGACTGGTCATATTTTGGTGTTTTTGATGGCCATGCAGGCGCTAATGTTAGTAGGTTTTGTGCTGAAAATCTTCACAGCTTCATTTTAAAAAATACGAAATTTCAAGCAGCTATCAAAGAGAATTCTTCCTCGCCTGACTTGAACCTTCTTGAACAAGGGATCTGTGATGGGTTTTTGGAGATGGATGCTGCTATGAGAGAGTTGCCAAACTGGAAGAGTGGGGAAGATAAGAGTGGATCTACAGCCGTCACTTTGATAGTTACACCTACGTATTTCGTATTTGCAAATTGTGGGGATTCAAGAGGAATTTTGTGTCACAATGGCGAAGTGTTGTACAACACGGTCGATCATAAGCCAAGTCATACCAACGAAAAAGATCGAATCGAAAAAGCTGGTGGAAGCGTTATGATTCAACGCATTAACGGAGCTCTAGCAGTATCCAGAGCATTGGGGGATTTCGAGTACAAATTAGATTTAAGTCGTGATCCAAAAGCACAGCTAGTATCTCCAGAGCCCGAGGTATATTTTCAAAGTCGAGGCGAGCACGATGAGTTTGTGGTCCTTGCCTGTGATGGGGTTTGGGATGTCATGTCCAATTGTGAAGTTAGTGCTTTCATTCGCTCTAGACTCCAAGTTACTGACGACTTGGAGAAAATATGCTGTGAACTACTCGACACATGCCTAGCGAAGGTAAGTAACTCTTTTCTTGATTCTAAATGTGCTCAATAAGTACTTTTCTGTAGTGGGCTGGTTTGACCATCCCCACCTACAGACAGCTTCTCGTTTTGCCTTTAAAAACATACCTAACTTAACTCTAATACCACTGCTCTTACACACAAAAGCTCTAAGCTATTTTAATTTGACTTGTATTTTCATTTGACTTTATAATTACTGCCCTGTACCGTCTAATTTTTTTTTCTTTTTTCTCCGAGCCCCTATTTCCCCCCAAAAATAGCTATGAGCATAAAGCATGTGTTGTAAGGAATTTCGCTTGGTTGAAAATCTCTATGCTTCGCTGCTTTGTCTGCTCAATTATTCGATTCCTTCACATGTAAAATGATCTCGGAAGTACAAATTTGTACTCTAGTTGTTGTCTTCATTGATTATTGTATACCTTAATCAAAATGACACTACTTGAAGTAAGCTGTAATGATGAGTACTCTTCGACATATTCCACAGATACGTGCAGGCTTTTAGAACTACATGTACATGTATCTGAAACAATAAGCATAAATTATCACATCTCACACTTTTCTCCATGTTATACATGTAATAAAAGAGTAATTAATACCCACACAAATTAATTTTGTGCTTTTTCTGTTGAAGATCAAAGGAAAACCACCAATAGTTTTTCTTAATTTCAGTTTTTCTCGTAGCTCATGCATAATTCATTAGCTGTTTTTAGACACATTAATGTGCTGTCATATAATCTACTCTTTTAATACTGAATTAAAAAATTTATTCTAGGAATTGTTGTTTTTAACCAACATTTAACCTTATCCCGTCATGACATACACTTTTCTTAGAACACATTTTTATTATAATGACATTACAATGTTGTTTCTGTGTCACTGTATATATTTTTGCCCTCGTCTACTGTATTTTATGATTGACAGAGTATCGTGTTTCTTGTCACACTCTACAACATGCAGTGGCTTCTAAGAATGAACTATTCTTGGGTGGGAACAATTGTATTTTCTAAAGAAACTTCATATTCTTTAGATAAAAAGAAAAATAACTGAGTTTCCAAGGAAAACCATAATGTACTGCTCTTTATTAGTTTTTTAGCAAAAGATCCAACATGTTTTTGATGACTGTTATTTTTAAATTCTTTGAAATAAAACAGTTTCCCCACCTTCTATCAAATCCTTGAGGTATTTAGAATCCCTATCGCATCACTTCCGTAAGCGTTACAACACTATCACGTGGCGTTAGGTACTTTTTATTAAATTATTTCCTGTCTCTGAAGCCATTAGATTTAATAATACACACGTAAACAACAAATATTCCAATATGATAGTCTTGATTGTTAGTTTAAAGTATTTTAAATGCTTCTTGCTGAAGTAATGTCATACTAAAGTAGTTTACATAGTTATTTGATCTTCACTTGGTGTTTCTGTTTTATAAGGTTTATACTTGGACATTTTTCTAGACGGTCTACTGCTTATAGTCAAAAACAGTAATAAAATGGAGCTGTACTTGAATACACACACACAAATTATTCTGTTATAAATAAGTTTTCATACCTCAAAAGTGCAAAGATATTTTTGGTCAAAAATGTTCTACATATTACATGTACATGTGGCAACAAACTTTCAAATTAAGACTCAAAGTCTTGATTGATTTTGAACTTTTTTCTTGACTGATTTTGAACTGCTTTCTATTTCAAAAAGCAATGCTTTGTTGATGAATCATTCACTAACATTCACTTCATCATTCATTATAATTGAAAATTGTCTCTGACTTCATCACTTCATCAGCTTGTTCTTTTCATTTATTTTAGTACTATATCATTTTGTTGCATGCTTTCTCTAGATTTGTGTAAAATATATCTGTTTTGTATATATATATATTGTATCTCTGCATATAATTGCTTAAACATCAGAAACATGTTCTTGCTTTGTGGTGGTTGTTGAGTAGGCTCTTAAAATTTACTCTACATTTCTCTTCTCTCAAAGTTTTTACCCTAGAGTACACGCAATAATCCCTTAAAAAGTACTAACTAAATGGTACTATTAATTTAATAGGATTTTAACAATTAATATAGTTTTAGTACATTTTTATGGGTTTGTTGCTTTTTTTTGACATATCACACAACATAAGATTGTTATATATTTCACACAAATACATTATTTTCTGCTATTCTTCATATTTTATTCCTAATGCAGCAGCAACAATCAGTTTTCATGCTTTTGTTCCATAAATCATTAAGCATGGTATTTCACTTGCAAGCCATTTGGAAACAGCTTGATATGATGACGTGAAAACCGGAAAACAGAGTCAAATTTAGAAGGGCATTAGGAACAAGATTGAAAGGGCCAGAAGCTTCCTTGTGCTTACAATTATTATGACGAACAGTTTTCACTGCTTCCGGCACTCATTCTGACTCTGACACTCTGACTCTAATTGCAAGTGAAAATCAGTATCAGGATAGATAGTTACGTTTTTTTGACTGCAACCAAAGTAGCTTTATAGTGCTAAGGATATTTCCAGCTGCCAGATCAACCTTCTTGATATTGACTTTATTTTTTGTTATTGGTTTTATTTATATTAGTATAATATATTAATAATTTTCCCTTAATTTTTTTTTATTTTATTTAACTTGTGGTGTTGATAAAAGGATTTGGGTTACAAACAAGTTAGTGTTCTATTTTTCAGCCTTTTGAATTCGCTTCTTAAATGTACATTGAATTGTTTGTATAGCTTAGCAGCAAAAGCAAAAAAAATGATAGATAATGGAACTTGTTCAAACACTCTTGAAGTCTTCTAGAACATTACCTTGGCATCTATAGATGGGTTGTTATTAAAAGAAGATGAAGTATTTGAAATCATACAAGTTGATTGATAGTCACTTTGACTATCCAATACGTACTTATCACACTAATTACTGAGTTTACAAAGTATGGGTGGAAAAATTATAATAATATAATATAAATATATTACAATATTGTTAAGTTTCTATGATTATATATATGTATTTATTTATTATTTATTTATTTATCTGTTTATCTATTTATATTTATGTATATGTATTACTATTTACATTATCTAAAGTCACACAAAAAACACATATAAAAAAAACTGACACAAAGAGAAAATGGATATCAAATTAAGCGGAATCTGGAAGAGTGTTTGCATTAGATGGATGTTATATAGACATGAGTGATAAACATTTATAAGTATACAGTATGATTGGCCATGTTCTATCAGATATACAAACTCGAGGTGTATATCGGATACAACACGGACAGGAATACTGTAGATTGCTGGTTAAATGTATAGGTTAGTTCCTTTGTGTTTCACTGATTTCTGTTGTGTTTTCCTCGTGCATTATTAATGAGTTTGACATATTATTATTTTAGGGCAGTCGTGATAACATGAGTGTCATTATCCTTTTGTTACCTGGATCACCTAAGGTTTCAGAAGAAGCCATCAAACAAGTGAGTGTTCTAAATTCCTGTATGACAAGGGGGTAGGGTAGTGAGTGTTTCTAAATTCCTGTATGACAAGGGGGTAGGGTAGTGAGTGTTTCTAAATTCCTGTATGACAAGGGGGTAGGGTAGTGAGGGTTTCTAAATTCCTGTATGTGCGTGTTTCTAAATTCCTGTATGACAAGGGGGTAGGGTAGTGAGTGGTTCTAAATTCCTGTATGACAAGGGGGTAGGGTAGTGAGTGTTTCTAAATTCCTGTATGACGAGGGGGTAGGGTAGTGAGTGTTTCTAAATTCCTGTATGACAAGGGGGTAGGGTAGTGAGTGTTTCTAATTCCTGTATGACAAGGGGGGTAGGGTAGTGAGTGTTTCTAAATTCCTGTATGACAAGGGGGTAGGGTAGTGAGTGTTCTAAATTCCTGTATGACAAGGGGGTAGGAGTAGTGAGTGTTTACTAAATTCCTGTATGACAGGGGGGTAGGGTAGTGATGTGTTTCTAAATTCTGTATGACAAGGGGGTAGGGTAGTGAGTGTTTCTATACTAAGGAGTTACCTGTATGACAGGGGGTAGGGTAGTGAGTGTTTCTAAATTCCTGTATGACAAGGGGGGTAGGGTAGTGAGTGTTTCTAAATTCCTGTATGACAAGGGGGTAGGGTAGTGAGTGTTTCTAAATTCCTGTATGACAAGGGGGTAGGGTAGTGAGTGTTTCTAAATTCCTGTATGACAAGGGGGGTAGGGTAGTGAGTGTTACTAAATTCCTGTATGACAAGGGGGTAGGGTAGTGAGTGTTTCTAAATTCCTGTATGACAAGGGGGTAGGGTAGTGAGTGTTTCTAAATTCCTGTATGACAAGGGGGTAGGGGTAGTGAGTGTTTCTAAATTCCTGTATGACAAGGGGGTAGGGTAGTGAGTGTTTCTAAATTCCTGTATGACAAGGGGGTAGGGTAGTGAGTGTTTCTAAATTCCTGTATGACAAGGGGGTAGGGTAGTGAGTGTTTCTAAATTCCTGTATGACAAGGGGGTAGGGTAGTGAGTGTTTCTAAATTCCTGTATGACAAGGGGGTAGGGTAGTGAGTGTTTCTAAATTCCTGTATGACAAGGGGGGTAGGGTAGTGAGTGTTTCTAAATTCCTGTATGACAAGGGGGTAGGGTAGTGAGTGTTTCTAAATTCCTGTATGACAAGGGGGTAGGGTAGTGAGTGTTTCTAAATTCCTGTATGACAAGGGGGTAGGGTAGTGAGTGTTTCTAAATTCCTGTATGACAAGGGGGTAGGGTAGTGAGTGTTTCTAAAATTCCTGTATGACAAGGGGGTAGGGTAGTGAGTGTTTCTAAATTCCTGTATGACAAGGGGGTAGGGTAGTGAGTGTTTCTAAATTCCTGTATGACAAGGGGGTAGGGTAGTGAGTGTTTCTAAATTCCTGTATGACAAGGGGGTAGGGTAGTGAGTGTTTAATTCCTGTATGACAAGGGGGTAGGGTAGTGAGTGTCTAAATTCCTGTATGACAAGGGGGGTAGGGTAGTGAGTGTTTCTAAATTCCTGTATGACGAGGGGGTAGGGTAGTGAGTGTTTCTAATTCCTGTATGACAAGGGGGTGGTAGGGTAGTGAGTGTTTCTAAATTCCTGTATGACGAGGGGGGTAGGGTAGTGAGTGTTACTAAATTCCTGTTATGACAAGGGGGTAGGGTAGTGAGTGTTTCTAAATTCCTGTATGACAAGGGGTGGTAGGGTAGTGAGTGTTTACTAAATTCCTGTATGACAAGGGGGTAGTGGGTAAAGTGAGTGTTTCTAAATTCCTGTATGACGAGGGGGGTAGGGTATAGTGAGTGTTTCTAAATTCCTGTATGACGAGGGGGTAGGGTTAGTGAGTGTTTCTAAATTCCTGTATGACAAGGGGGTAGGGTAGTGAGTGTTTCTAAATTCCTGTATGACAAGGGGGTAGGGTAGTGAGTGTTTCTAAATTCCTGTATGACAAGGGGGTAGGGGTAGTGAGTGTTCTAAATTCCTGTATGACAAGGGGGTAGGGTAGGTGAGTGTTTCTAAATTCCTGTATGACAAGGGGGTAGGGTAGTGAGTGTTACTAAATTCCTGTATGACAAGGGGGTAGGGTAGTGAGTGTTTCTAAATTCCTGTATGACGAGGGGGTAGGGTAGTGAGTGTTTCTAAATTCCTGTATGACGAGGGGGTAGGGGTAGTGAGTGTTTCTAAATTCCTGTATGACGAAGGAGAGGAGAGGGTTGGGTTAATGTAAAATATTTATTAAACATTTTTTATGATTCCCAGGATGAACAACTAGAAGCTGAAATCGAGAAGAAATTAGCAGGTAATAATTGATATTCCTCATCATAATAATATCATCATCATGGGGTCGGAATTAGAGAATGCTCTGCTGAATGAGTAGGATTCTCTGGCTTAAACTACCATTTATTTAACAATTACTCGCTGAAGGCGAAGTGAATATCGGGGAATATTTACAGAGACAAGAGCAAATAATTGTTTTAGTATAAATACACAGGTAATTCTTTCAAAAAAAGAAAATTTAGAAGATAAAAGACAATTTTTCCCCAGAAAAGCAACAAAGCAACTGGCCGCAATTTTGGATTATCACTGGAGGTGATTATGGTGTGATAGTGTGAGTTTCTCGACCAATCAGTGCGCCAGATTTTCAATAATCACCTGTGTATTTTTTACTAAAGCTTAGTAATTTGTCAAATGTTCACATAGTCTCCCAGGCTAGTTCATGACCTTCTACTATCATTTTAAAACTGAATGAAACCCATGTTCATCATTAGTGTTAGAGCATGGAAAATGCTGTTTTATTACATAGTTGCTAATCTTATTTTGGTATTGAATTTATTTACACAAAAATAAAAGCAGTTGCCCGCGTAGATGGCGTCAGTACTGTGCTCCATTCACTAATAAAGCACAATTCTTGACCAATAACTGTCCACGTACTATCCTAACTATATAATAAATACTTATATATGGGTTTTTTTCTTAGCTGTTATTGAAAAGGAAAGTGGATTTGATTTATCAGAGATGACGGTAGGGTATGCCATATCATGCCTGTCTTCTGAAGAAATAGAAGGTTTGCCACCAGGAGGTGGACTTGAGTCCAAGTAAGTACCATAACACAACATATTTACTATTTAATTGGTTCCAGAAATAATTGTCCTACATGAGAAAAATTTTCAAGGCTTATATTCCAAGTTCCTTGAATCTACCATTACATAAATATATAGAGGATATTAGATGGCTGCACAGAGATTCACATTTTATCTTCAAGTGTTGAGGTGATATCTCATGAGTAAGCACAACGAAGGAGTATTATATTCTCAACATAAGAAGGTAAAATTGGTATCTCCAAGCAGCCATGTAATATTCTAGCCTTTTTAATATATTTTTTATGGGTCTTATAGTTTTCCTCCCTCTATGAAAATCAACAATGTCCATAATTGGCATCCTCCATTTTCAAAACTTGTCTGTTATTAATTTCGTTTCATTTGAATTCATTCTTATTCTATATAATAATCATATAATTCGTTAACTTTGTCTATATTGTGTCAGTTACGATTAATATCATCAGTCATAATCATTAACATGAACCTGTTACAATCTTGAAAGCCTCAGTGGCGGAGCGGTTGAGATCTCGTCTAGCAAACGAGAGGTCAGTAGTTCGAGTCCTACGAGAACCCAACTGGGGCAAATTTTTTAATCTGCTTATACACTCGATGTAGCATACACTTAACATATAGATCTTTACCGAGTGACAAAAATACATTTCATATATTACAATCTTGTTGATAGTCGCCATGTTTCATCATTCTCAGATCAAATGTTATTGAAAGATGTCTTGATAAACTTATTGATGAGAAGAGCAAAGAAAAGGACTTAAACCAGAAGGTAAGTGGCTTTCAGTTTACAGCCTAACAACTAGTTATTTCCAGAGTCTATCTTTCTTTCTTATTTTTGTATTGTTTATCAGATCACGTTTAACTGCCACCCAGTTGGCTCAGGTGTTTGAGCTTCAGACTTTCATGCAGGAGGTTGTGGTTTGAGACCCTGCTGGACCAACACTCAGGGTCTTAAAATAACTGAGGACAAGGTGCTGCCTTTGTAATAACAACTACAAATGGTTAGACCTTTACATGGCTTGGATGGACCACATAAAAGAATCAATGTTGACCGTAAACAAACCTTGGCCATGACCACCCTCAGTGTCTGGCCTTAAATCTTTTTTTTGTGTGCTGAGTATTGTGTGGGTATGGGATTTTATGGGGTTCAAAATTGGTTCAATGTACCTTGAAGGGGACCCTGTGTCCTATTGTGCAGCACCAGCCTGTCGGCAATGTAACAAGAGATTTAATTCATCAAATTTTCTTTCATTTCAGAACTCGAGTAAGGAAGAGGATGAAACGTGAACATGAGAAAGTATCTCTTTGGTGTAACTAAGATAAGTGATAACGACAGAGATATACTCAACCTGTCTTGAAAAAAAAAATACACCGTTGATTGAGGACGGACTAAAAAGTGACTAGCCTTTCTAGTTTTCTGTAAATTTGATATAACACAGTGATTAGCTTGCATTTATACTATGAAATCAGCTCAAATAAATGCTCAACTTCATCCTAGTAGCTGCCTGTAAATCTGCTATAACTATTGATTCTGCATGTTGGTATAGAACAGATTTTGAATGAATATATAAAAACATGAGGTATATCACACCACAAAATTAATGTGATGTTAGTGAAATTACAGCACTCCAGCAATATCACTCACACTATTCGATGGCTTTAACAGATATTTTAAATTCCATTTTGCGGCCATGATATAGGTATGCCATGTTTTTCTTAATCATTTGAAAACTATCCTTTGTTTACTAGTGTTAGATTGTTAATAGTGGAAATCTTTTTGGAAATCTTTAGTTACTCGTTGCGTACATACTGTAGAACAAATTCTTGTCATTGTTTATTGGCAATGTAAAGCAATAAGTTTGCAAATGACATACCTGTAGTTTTAGATAATTTATGTACATTTCCACAACTGATCTAGAAAATACTCAATTTCATTATACCAATACTTTGTGTGTGAACTTTCAATCAATTATATAACTTCAACATACTACACAGTAACCAAGATTTGAGGATCAAATCTACTGGGGGAACATGCTGGGTGCCTTGCCTTTGACAAGCTGCAGTTTTCTAAAATATGTGAGACTTATTTGTTTCTGTGTTGGAAGGTCAGTTGATTGCAGTTTATAAGAGGTGTGGGTTGTGATGCATAAGATCACACCAACACAGGTTCTTGTAACAAAGACGAGTATGTTTTATGTTTGTTTTGGCAATAAAAGTAGTGTTTAGCAGGAAAGAGTACTTTTTTGGTGCATGATTTAAATTTTCAGTACCACTTTTGATCTTGTGCCAGACTACTATTAATAGTATAGTGTACACCAAATATGACATTGTTGACTTGTGAAGGGATGTCTTGTGCTATTGTTAGACATTGTATAATATTACTTATATTACTTACTTAAAATTACTACTTATATTACTAATATTGCCAGACTGTCTATCCTTTTTAATATCTCACTGAAGAATGAATAACTCCTTCTGATAAGTTTTCATGTCTAATCCTTAAAATTACCATTATTTTATTCCTCTTGGATTATTAATGTTGTAGAATCCAAACTGCAAAATCCTGTACATTAACACTAAGGTCATCTTTCTAAAACTCAAAGTAGTACTTCTCTTACATGCAACTTTGAGATGAATTCAAAATTTTTGCTATTGCTGAGCTGAGTCCAAAACATTTTGCTCCATGAACTTGTAGCCAAGTATTTTTTGAGTTTTGGAATGCTGGATGAGGGCGTGAAGTAGAATACCTGGTAGTTAAGTACTTTATTCAAACACATGTCACGTAAAGAATGAAAGATAGCATGGTTTTGATATTTTTGTGCTCTTAAACTTTTCTTGTATCTTTAAATCAAGGCCTAGGCAAGCAATCAATACCTGGGGGGGAGGGTATGGGGGTGGAATAGAAGTGTATATGGGAGGGGGTGGGTTGCTGTTCATATGCTTTGACTAATTTATTGACTTATGAACAATCAAATTTGATTTTGGATAGATTGTTCTGTAGAAGCAAAAATTATCATGACTATTGGTTCTCAGCAGTGATGTAACAGACGCTTGTGAAACTAAACTGAACACTCCATGATAGTGTTGTGAGCTGGTTCTGATGATGATGATGGTCTTGGCATATCTGATGGTAATGATGACAGTAGTGGTTGACGATGATGATGATGATGGTGGTGAATATCAGTGAATGATGATGATTATCATGAGGAATCCCAGGATGTCAGTTGCTGCTGCTGATGATAGTGATGGTAATAATACCAAAGTCAATGCTAGTGGTGATGCAAAGATTAATGATTATGATGGTGATGTATGTCACTATCTTGGTCAAATCTGTTGCGCTAGGCAACATACAAACTCCCTAATAGAATGTTTAGTTTTAACAGTTGTTATAATCATTTAATTACATATTCTTTTAGTTTGTTATTGGTTTCTATTAATAAAAGAGTCCTAATATTCCACAAGCTAGATGTTAAACTTGTGATATTTATTTATAGTATAAGGTCAGCAACTGGTGTTTAATCTAAATGTGCTTTTCCACCTTTCTTGAGATATCTTGAAGTTCCATTTCATTCGTTAATCTAATAACATTTTCTTGATCTAAAAAACCTTCACAGTTTGAATACCAACTTCATGTTTCTTTGCAGCGTGACGTCACACGTAAAACCACTGCACAGATACACTTATTTCAATAAAGTTAGTCACCAGAAAAGCTACACAGCTGAGACCAATAAGGATTATGGGTAGTTACATTTTACATGTTTCAACCGCTTTAATAACGGTTGATGGATTTTAGATCTTTTACCAGTTACAGTCTCACCTCCTCTGAGCATCCTCAACTGCTGCAGTTCGTGTCAAAAGCTTTACTTGTTTGGATATAAAATATTTCCCATGCCATTCTCAGCGATTACAGCTTTCTAGGTTTTTGATGTCTAACTTTACTGAAATAAGTATATGATAGTAATAGAGTGAAGTCATTTAAACCCTTGCAATAGGTGAGCGTACTGTTTACATTCCCAAAAATCAACTTTTGAGCCATAAACGATTAGACTTAAGAAATATAAAGAAGTCATAACTGTTGATAATATTTATCAATTTGAGAGCAGTTGCTTCATTAGTTCAGGAGATATAATAAATTAAAGTTGCTAAATTTTGCAGTAAATGTAGGTTGGTTGGTAACATCTTGCCAACCAACATACATTTATTGTCAAATTTCACAACGTTAACTTGAAAACCATCAAGAGATTTGTCCTCAAATTCTGATATCTTCCAAAGCGATAGGATCTTGCCACTTTTGACGTTTGTTTGTTTATTGCTTGAATTTCCAAGAATTTCATGTCCTTGATCAAAACAAATGACGTCATCGTACGTCCACCTATAGATATTAGACTATATACGCTTTTGTAGACCCCAATTCCATTATTTTCTTTCGTGACTATATGACTATTACACGTTCACTAACATTTGTTATGTCATGGGTGAAATGCCTTCACTCTACACCCACTCCATCCCCCACGAACAGTATACGATGCTAAGGGTAACGCAAGAAATTGAAGGTGGTTTACTAGGCGAAATACTAAATGTATTACAAATATTTGACGTTATTGATTTATTTTCGACAGTTTTTTGTCATCTTGTGTCATTATTGTTTTATTATTATTTTCCTTCCACCCGAATTAGCGTTATTATTTCGCTTGGTCTTTAAAGCCCCGTTTACACTGGCGATTTTTGCTGCAATTTTTGTGGCAATTTTCGGAAATATGAAATCTTTTGTCTCATCCTTCAAAAGAGACATTCGTCTAGGAAAATCTTGGTATCCTGAAAAAAACTCTACAAGTAAATTCTTTAACATTATTTATTATGGACAAAATCGCAAAAAAATCGCAGTAAAAATCGCCGCATAGATATCTAGTGTAAACGGGGCTTTAGGAGCGATTACAAGGAGCAATTTTCTCTGCCACTCGTCTCGCAGCAGCTTTGTCACACAAGTTCTAGGAGCATTACAGTGTGTAACCTGCAGCGCAATTTAAAAATAACTTTGCGAGACAAGTTGTAGCAATTGTTTGCGTCACCGTTGCACCGTGTAAAAACTCTAGCAACCTGTGTCGCAACGCTATTGCGAGGAGACAAGTTGCAGAGAAAATTGCTCCGTGTGATCGCGCCTTTGGAGTGATTTTCATGAACCCGTGAAGTAGATATTATTAGTTAGTGTGTAATAGTGAAATGACAACAAAAGAACACGATGGAATTAGGGTCTACTAATTTGTATTGGGCTGGTGTGTATTTCACGGGCGTATGAAAAGCACTGTAACATATTTCAAAAAATTAATAGTACTTTTAAATCTGATTTATTCAAACTTTAACGAAAACGTTAGAACTTAAATCTGAGTGACTTGAACTTGAACAAGTAACGACACGTTTCTGTCAGACACTTCTTAAATACCATGCGAATGTATTGATAGTCATGGAGGAGCAGAGGGAGCCCATATCTGTCTTGTGAAAGGTGGATGGACAAGTGTTCTCCTGGTTTTATGGGTACTGAAACTGCTTGCTTTCCTGAATTTTTCCACGTTCTGAATTTGTTCCTGATCAGTTGCACGAACTTGTCTCTACTTAAAGAAAGAATGTCACTTGTGCTTTCGCCAACGATAGAACGTTTAAGTGAAAAGAGAATGTACTTAGTCCTCAGAAGAACGTTACATCAACCGCTACTGGATACCACTAACCCTGTTATTTACATAATAACGAGTACAAATCATATACAGCAGTGACACTGCTTATACCTACTTGTCTTGTCCACCATAAATGGAAAGAGAAGTGAGGTTTTTGCAGAGGAAAATAGGGATTTTCTTTTTTTTAATTACTAATGCAATATTCTTTCTTTTCCATCGTTTAATTTCCCAGTTTAGTGGTAATTAATAAAAACGTTTTATTTTATAGGTTTATTGTTTACACTCTAGTCGTATGTGGGTGGACAAATGCAACAGTTAACTGTCTTTCCATCGGCTCACTCTTACTAGAAGGTTCCTTCTTATTGAGTACAGGAGAATGCAATTAGTGATAGTTAGCCAGAGGAAACAATTATGAAAACCCTTTAAAAATATCGATCTCGCCATGTAAACGATAAGAAGACTACACTATATACGTGCTTTCCTGTATCTTAGTCTAATCACTATAAATCAATTGATTTTTTAAAAACACAAACAATCTGAGGGACGTGATAGGCTTCCCACTGGTACCGCCGAATCTACTCAAGGTCATGAAAGAACGACTCAAATCTAACTCAAAACTCCCGCGTTGGATGTGCTATTTCCCATTCCCAGCCATCTTAATCCCATTTCCAATGCATCAAATTCCATTTCTCTTTTACTCTGAGTTGAAAGTTCATTTTTTTTTAAATAACATGAAGAGGTCTCGAACCACCGATCCTTCTTGAAAGCAGACGCATTAATACCACACCACCACTGCACCGAGTATTACCAGTGTTCGATCACTATAAATGCTCGCATGGAACCGGTCACGGCACAGCATGTGTTATAACCGTGAGTTTTTCACATGGTTAATCATCTGTCAAGTACTCGGCCCCATGATATCATGAAAAATTAACTGGAGCTTTCCTGTACGAAGACGTTGAAGTGTCTTGTCTGAGTCTGTTTTGCCACAACTGATTTAGTTATAGGGAAAAATCAATTGAAATCAAATTTGAATATCACAAATAATGTTTTCAAAAGGTGTTAAATACATAATCGAACCTCGAACTTTTTACCCACAAAAATACCCCCCCCCCCCCCCCCCCCCCCCACTAGATTAATGCCATTTATTATCAACCGCACTTGTAACGCAATCAAAACCAATAAAAGCGCGCCATCTTCATCCATAACTAGAACGAATTTAACTTTTATCTTAAAACCGACATATTTTGGTTTCAGTCGTACAGTAAAGGCCTGTGTAAACGGTACGATTTCCGCCTACAGCTATCGTAGTGCAGTTTTCGTATGACTCAGTGAAAAGCTCAGTGCCGTAAGCGTGAGGTGCCGTGACCGTGATGCTTTCTAGAATTTTAATTGGCTGATTTTTTTCACGCGCAATGTGATTGGTCTGACATTGCCGTGACCTTGGCGTCACCGTGTCCGCGCCGTGTTTATGCCGTGTTCCGGGTATTTGATTGTATGGAGAATGGAGAGTAAAAGTTAGTGCTAGATTGGAATTTTACACGTTTTCCCGTGTGCTTTTTTCGCCTTTTGTTTCAAACTAAACATGCGCATAATTTAGACTAAGTTAAGTTCACTCAAGCTTAGTTAGTAAATTTTCAGTTCAACGTCGACCGTCTTCAGTTACACATCGTTTTGTAAGTATTTTTTCCTATTTCTTTTGCTTTCCGTTTGCTTCAATCGTTTTCTGCCTTACCGTTAAATTGTAATCTGTCCTTTATTAGGAACTCTCTCTATCTAACGCAATCAAATAAACGAAAGAAGAGTAAGAGGAGTGTTTTTTTTTTACCGCTAAACCGCACCAATAGTAAATTCTCGTGCAATGTGTTTGGTCTGGCGTATCCCTTGCCGTGTCATGACCGTGTTCGTGCTGTGAATTTTTCACAGTCATACGAAAACTGCACTATACAACACACTCGCGCCACCCTACAACTCGAGTCGTAGCGTGTAAATCAAGCCTACAACTCGCCTACGACAGACGCGAGCGTGTTGTATACAATAGTTGTAGGCGAAAATCGTACCGTCTAAACCGGCCTTAAGGCTTCATTTAACTTTGTCGAGAATCCTCAACTGCGCATGCGCATGAGGTTTGTTCTGATTGGCTCATGCAGTAGCGCACAACCAATACATAGTGCAGACGTCATTCCACTCAACATCGTTGACTTATATAACTGATTGTCCAATTCTCGAAGTCTACATTCTGCTAATACAATATTATAATCCGAAAATAACAAGGCAGTTCTGCCTCAAGCTAACAATATACTCAGTTGTATATTCTAGATATGGCTTTATCTCCAATTCTTCCATTACTTGTTGTATTGTTTGGTGTTGTTAGATGTGCAGTATACGACGATGTAGCCACAGTAACCAAAGCCCGTTGTTATGCTAACTGTATAACTCAGGTAAGAGATTTCTGCTATTTCACCTAATGAAAATGATTTCAAAAAGGGGACCGCAAGATTTCGAATGCTCGTGAATTCTAAATGATATTTTTAAGCGAATTGAGGCTTTTCGAGCGCATTCGTTCATTAGAACTGTAATTATTTATCAATATTTTTTGTAGAAGTTGTTTTTGTTCAGTTTTCTATTTCGACGCCATAGTAATCAAAAACTCATACAAATTAGCACTATCGAATAGTCCGAAGACAAATACCTTATAAGTTTTCATACCTATCCTAGTAATAGTAATCTAGAGAAATTTTCCTGTAATATCTTTGTTGATAAGTTAAAGTTGATTTCAACTTACTAATTTTAATTTTAAATTTAAAACAATAAAATATTATTGTAAACCATTTAAATGTCAATTCCTGCTCAAAGATTATCTCATTATCGTCAATAATTTTTAATTATTATTATCATTTATTATTATTATTTTCTCAGAGTTTGTTACATTTAGAACATTAAATCTATCGTTTTGGGTTTCTGATTTAACATCTTCAACAGCAGTCATTTTATTGATTTATGGCAATTAGATATAATCAATATTTCTATGAACGTCTAAATAACCTTGTTTTTCAAATTTTTCGATCAATTTAAAATGATATTCTGTTTACGACCTTAGTCACATTTTTGCTCAATAATAATCTTAATAATCTTTCGTGTTCTTTTCGTCTCAGTTTACTTTACTTTGGAATTCACTACCACTACACATTAGAAATTCTACTAATCTCTCCAATTTCAAATCTGAACTGAAAACCTAGTCGTTCAATTTAGCTTTTAATTCGTAGTGGGTATTTTTATACATGCTTGTGATTATTCTTCCTACCAACCATTAGAACAGACCTGAATAAGCGCTCAACCAAATGCACTATTATTATTATTATTAATGTATTAATTTATAAATAATGAAATAACTTTATTTACTAATATATATCAAATCCTATTCTTCGTAATAATAATGTCAGTAACCAGATCTATAATTTAGAATAATATTTATTATTATTATCATTATTACTATTATTATTATTATTATTATTATCATATTACCATCATCATTATTATTATTACTTTTTTTACCTTTTTTGTATACGTTGAGTGTTGATTTATATTCCCTTTTTTATCTTCTTTTCTCGTCAAAACCACTTCTCATTATTAGAATATGTTCAAATAAATTTGAATACATAAAGCTTTCGTCAAATATTGTTTTTTAATAAAGAAAGAACACAAAACCAAAGAAAACGAAAATGAATTTAATGTGGCTAAAAAAATAGCACCAAAACGTAATGCAATCGCAAATTGTATTGATCCCGTTTGACCAATGCCGGAATGACTAGTAACAGATCTATAGGTTAGTAGGTTGTATACTGTTTAGAAGAAAGTCTCTTGAGGATTTTGAGAACCTAGGAAAAAATCTAACACTCTTTGTCTTGATCTGATCCTTCCTTTCTTCCATCCCATCATCTATCTCATCCCATCATCAATTCCTTCCGTGATTTGGCGTAGAAAAATATAATAAATATTAACCAAAAAAATAAAAATTAAACCTGTACATGTCATTATTTATTTGGTTAACAATTCACAAATGACATTATATCTACGTTATTCTAATTGTACACGCAAATATCTACATTAAAATAATAATATTATAATAAATTTCTCGTATCCTAAGCACGACATGGTTGACATTGGTATTTGGATGTCATGACCGTTTGTTTGACTAGTGAAATTAAGCTAGTGTAATTATATTGCGGCTAAGAGGCTAATAACTGAAAATGACTGACGGGTTTGTTCAGAACAGTTTATCCACAATAGATTACTTCCCGCGTCGTTATGACGTGTGCAATGATATTTCTATAAATTTCGATTTTTTTGAGTCCACTGAGGGATTGGAACATGCAACAGAAAGAACTTTGTTCCATGCTAAGCATAAATCTATTTATTGTGGTTAGGCTTGACTATTGAATGCTAGTCCTCGTCTTATCTTTTCAACTTTTTCCTTGCTCTCCTTTTCCCCTTCCTTCCTTCCTTCCTTCCTTCCTTCCTTCCTTTAACATTTCAGTCATATACCTTACATTTCCAAAAAAAGGTTGTCGGAGCTATCCAAAGCTTAGTTAAGGAATATATATGCGATAAGCTATCGGAGATAGTAGGTCATTCCAAGATCTAAGAATAGCTGGAATGACTTGTATTTTCTTATCTTTATTCTCATCAAGAAACACAGAGGATAGTGTTGAGGTATCTAGTGTTGTTTGTGGTCGACGAAACCGTGTTTAATTGTGTGCCCATATTTTTTCTGTCTTGGAAAGACCTATATATCGCCTACCGTTTTGTCCCGACCATCTTTTCAAAATAGTTGTACAAACTTGATATTTTTTCAACACCAGTCATAACAGCAATCTCTCGTACCCGGCCAGAGCCTGCGTTTCTTTCTTCGCCGCAGGCCAGAAAAAACGCAGGCTCTGGATACCAGATTGCCATAACAGCATTAACAAAGCGCACTCGCATTAGTACACACATCCCTGGTCATCTTGCTGACGTCATCACATTGCATAAATATCTTCACACAGGTATCCAAGTACGCTGAACCTGATCCTGGTTGTCTTGGAAACGCCTGCAAACAGGTAAGAGTCCATGTTCCAGTGGGCCATTTCTATGTTAGCTCATAGACACCCTCTCTGAACATGTCCTTTTTTTCTGCAGTGCCTGTTACCGTGTGATAGAAAGTGGACAAATATTGAAGATTGCAAAGAAACTTGCGTAAGTACATTGGACATGTGGCAGTATGGGTATGTCACGTGGGCGTTGATGTAATAACCAGGTCCCTTAATGATAGGAGCCTGGGCACGACCTGGCACCCATGATACAAGAAACTACTACATTTCTAAAAGAGACCGCTGCAAGTATTTTATTGTTCCCGATGACCATTATAGGCAATAGAATGAGTAACTTCACACATTATTCTTTTGCAGGAAATATCAAAAATTTGTCGGAGGAGTTGTGAATTTCTTGGATACTTGAAAGGTTTGCCAAATATTTTGGATGGAGATCTCACTCTCACCAAGCATCCAGGCGTCCCCATGGCAACGGAAAAAACTGTCCAGAATCTGACGTTGTCATGGACACCTGCCACGAGTTATGTGGGAAGTGTTGTTTATCTGTTGAAGAAAATGTTTCAAGGGGATTTCAGCGATTTAAATCTTAAGGATTTAAAAGATGTAAGTTTTGTATTATTAGAGAGTTTTAGATTTACGTTCACCTCAAACGTGAAACGTCAGTTGATCAGTGAAAAATTCTATTAAATTACTGAAAAAGAGTCGCAAAAAAACAAATTGTTGAGAACAAAAAAACAATTGTTACGTTGTGGTGAGAAAGTTTGCAATAACTGAAATAAAATACAGGAATACGATGAATACGTAGCCACTTTTTCCAATTCTCCATTCATTGTACAAGTTTCACGAGGACACGAAGGAGATCCTAACATATTTTATGTATTCTTTTCTCTATTCGTCGATCAGGTTGTTTTCACACAGCCAAGAGCAGTGTTAGACGTAACAGATGTGTGTCGATATGCCCCGCGATATAGATGGAAATTTGACGGAGTCCAATTCAAATTCCAAGTCATAGCACTCACTGAATACAGTAAACTCATCGGTAGCGCCAAGTCCAATAGCATAGGTAAATATCACAGTAAGCCCGCACTTTTCAATACGAGCAAGGAACTGCATATTTCTTTCTGTCAAAATAAACCCCTTCACAGGAATGAGCGCATTGAATCAGCAAATTGGAGAATAATTTAAAACTAATTTCTAATAGGAACAGAAACGATGCATTGGTCTTGTTTTTAGAGCCTGTAGTTTTGCTGCTCAGCAGCAGGGTCACGCATGCGCTGAGTCGGTGCAAGAGTGTTAACCAATCAGATTGTCAATCTTGTTTTTGTTATAATCGTTAATATTTTTCTTTTACCGGATCAGAAATGACCAGACCTGAGCCGGTCTCAGCCGTTGGGACACCAAGTTTTACTTATGATGCGGATGCTTTTGGAGATAAATTGAAGATGACTACCACAGTAATTCCCTTGCAAGGTAATATTATAGTGGCACCTGGCTGATTATTCAAATTGGCATTATTCTGACTATCAAATAGTATTGAATTATGATAATACTTGTGTTTATATTCAGTTTAAAAAACATTTTTATAGAGAAACAAAAATCAATGACAAGAGTACAATTTAGAATAAAATTCAACGTCTTTTGACGTTAAAATACATGAAGGAAATGGGATGTGAAATGGGATGTGAAATGAAACAAATGGAAGAAGTACTTTCCATTGCTTTCAGCAATGTTTTGTCAAACACCCAGTATATTAAATGTGGAGTCCCTCACTGCTCTATTATTGGCCCACTCCTTTCTCTAATACATATTAATTTGCCTCATCATCATTAAAATACTTTGTGTTTCACATTCATTTTTATTGGTTTTTTTTTTCTTTTTTTTGTTTTTTTTGTTTTTGTTTTTGTTTTTGTTTTTTTGATTGAACATTTTGCTATTCCCAACCGTAACAGCTCAAGTCCACCTTATTTCTCAATACGCTGTTGATTGGTCGATGGCTTTTTGTTCGAAAGAGCCTTTCGTAGTGCCAAGATCATCTACTTCTGAAAAGGTAAGCCTGAAGGAGGGAAATTCCCTCATGCCCATTCATCAATGTGCTATTTTATTGCTGGTTTTCATAGCCGACATCTTGGATGTACTTAGCAAGAAATTTGTCATAAATCTCTTTCGTTATATTAACCAACATGGCCGCCATTTCTTTTGTTATATCCATCAACATGGCTGCCATCTCTTTTGTTATATCGACCAACATGGTCGTCATCTTTTTTTTATTTTATTCACTTGAAATTTAACACACAAGAATTGTCCCTGCATGAAATCTATGATTCTGGACCTTTATCTGATCAAAGTCTTTCTTACAGGCTAACACAACTATTTCAGTTCAACTTTATGAAAAACTCAAGGCATGTAATCACACCCTAAAGGTAAATAAAGACAATGTGGCATTCATACCTCGCCATGAAATAATAACACATGCAAAAGATAGCCTCAAGTTTCATTTATTACTATTCCACGATAAAAACATTCATTCTATGCTAGTACATGTTGTCAATAAATCTACCTCAAAATCCCGCACACGCACTTTTCCTTGATGTTGTCTCGCTGACGTTGTTGTAGGTGTATTCATTAAACCAGTGTATACCCAGCAAACCAAAAATCTTAACCTACAAATATAAAGGTACCAGTACACGTCTACGGTTATAGACTTATTTACCTTGGGCGTAATGTTTTTCCCATTACAAACCACATGTCATTTCCTTGAGTAGCATTTGATTTGTTTGACGGTTGCGCATGAGAAGACACATGAATATGGATGGCTACAACTCAAACAAAGAATCTTATACACAAAAGTTGACACGTGGTATGAAATTGGGAAAAATTAGGTCCAAGATAAATAATCTATTGCCCTACAAAGTTGTTGCTTCTTATTTGTTGGATTTAAAATTAATATCGAAAAAAGGAAAGGGGTTACTTTATCATCTTTCATTCTTACAGGATGCCGTTTTGTCAGTAATTTCAAAAGATCCCTCTGCTATTCATGTAAGTACTAAGAAAACAGTAGATGTTGCAGTAGATGTTGACTAGAGCAGATGTCGTATGACTGTGAAAGATTATAGACCACGTGCCATTTCCCTACAGACCACGTGCCATTTTCCCTACAGAACACGTGCCATTTTCCCTACAGACCACGTGCCATTTCCCCTACAGACCACGTGCTATTTTCCTTACATACCACATGCTGTTTTCCCTACAGACCACGTGTCATTCCCTAGAGTGTTATTTCTCGTTTGACGATTGCGAAGACACATGAATATGAATATAACTCAAATAATGAATCTCATTCTCAAGAAAATGACACGTGGTCTAAAATGGGAAAACATTGCACCACAATGAATAAGATCTTTTTTCTTTACTGTAAACGTACTTTGTGTTTTCTACTCGTTATAAAAAGTCGTATTAGTGAGTATAAAAACATGTGAACATACATAGTCTCCTGAGGCCCACTTCACCAGGGACGGTAGAGATAGGAGTGGAGCAGAGTTAAGGGCTCTTATAGATATGGGGGATAAAACAATAGGTTCCAATTCTCAGGAGACTGGAATTCGCTTGTTTTGTCTCGCAGATCGAGTTGCTTTGACGTCACATGCAAGGGGTCTATTCGGTAAAGATCACTTCGTCGCTAAGAAGTATCTTAGTAGCTACAGACGTCCTAAGTCTTCCACTCCCCTCCCCCTAGTGTGCATCACCTAACGTACCTACTAATAAAGAGTTAAACAATTCATCTCTTACAGTCGACCCACCACCGACTCCTGATAGTGCCAGACAAGTCGTTAGTCTAGCCTATTCACCATTCACCTACTCAAACGACTTCCGGTTTAGCACTAAGGTCACGTGGTCTCCTCCTACCTTCTCGTTTGGCAAGGTCGAGAGATATATCTTTGCCTATGGTGACGTCAATAAAAAGTTTATGGGAATCATTTGGATTGCTAAGAGGGGATCTACGGTAAGGGCTATGCACTAAGCATGTGTATGACGACGCCCAAGAGGGCCAGCGGGGGGAGGGGTAGTGGCTGAAGAGATGGAAAACGGTGCAGCCTTTTTCTCATTTATTCTTATTCTTATTCCTGAAGTCCTTTATTGGGAGCCAAGACGAGTGATTACAAGGAAAATGGGTGGGTTGATCATTGTTTGAGTGTTGTTTTTTTTTTCTTTTTTAATTTAGAAGAATACATTTTTGAAAGCAACAAATCTAGAGCCAAACATAACGGTTCGGTTCGAGGTAAGTTAACTGACATTAATATAAACCGATATTTGGATAGATTAAAGATCTATCAGAACGAACAGTGACGATAATAAGGTAGAGCAGCAGAGTGTACGGCTGGGCAAAACAGGCGTGGGTAAAGCAGGGTCTAAGAGGAGAAGGCAGGGCCGGACATTTCAGGACATGGCAGAATAGGCTAAAATTTGTGATGCATGAGTCAGTAGAGCTGTTCCTTAAAGTCGTACTACGCATAGTTTACATCTATTTGTTCGTAGATCAGGCCTAGATTCCCTAATGCTGAAGGAGTTGTCCGAGAAATCATTTTCCAAACACCAGGTTTGTACGCAGATCAATATTTGTAATATAGTTATTTTAATCTCACCCCCCAGGTTTGCTTTAGGCACCAAAATTTAATTTACTCATTCCTTTGGATTTGCTCGGAAAATGGTACATTCCCCCCTATAACTGAGACGTCGCTACGCGCCTGCGCAGCAGTTTATCTCAAGGGATTTAAAGACCCTGAGTGTTAGTCTGGCTGGGGTGGGTGAGCCCTTGAATGCACGAACACTCGGAGTAGAACAATAGATCACCTGGAACAACTAATCGTGTCAGCGGTAACATACGGCAAGCTATTCACGCATGCGCTATAGATACCAAAACGCTATGTCGTGTTCGCTGATTCACGTGACTGATTCATGTTGATTGGCTGTTTGACTCTATAGGGATATTGGAAGATAAAATCAAAGTTCAAAATCTAAAAGCAGACCAAGTTTCATTCTCCGATACCAGTTTGTTCTCCTTTCGAGTCCACTGGGAAAAGCCTGTGTCTCACAGCCAACTAGATGGATATCAAATAGACTTCATCAAGGGCAGCAATGCACAAAAGACTGTTAAAACGGTAAGGTGTGCATAGTTACCTGAGAACAAACGACTGCACAAAATGACGTCATGCTTATAGAAACCAAGTACTGATTGGCAGAAAGAAACCAACATCCATGATCAAAAGTACTAGGTTTATAACCATACAGCCATAACCATATACCCATAACCATACACCCATAGCCATACACCCATAACCATACACCCATAACCATACAGCCATAACCATATACCCATAACCATACACCCATAGCCATACACCCATAACCATACACCCATAACCATACACCCATAACCATACACCCATAACCATACACCCATAACCATACACCCATAACCATACACCCATAACCATACACCCATAACCATACACGCATAACCATACACCCATTACCATACACGCATAACCATACACCCATTACCATACACGCATAACCATACACCCGGCCATTACCATACACGCATAACCATATACCCATAACCATACACCCATAACCATACACCCATAACCATACACCCATTACCATACACCCATTACCATACACCCATTACCATACACCCATTACCATACACCCATTACCATACACCCATTACCATACACCCATTACCATACACCCATTACCATACACCCATTACCATACACCCATTACCATACACCCATTACCATACACCCATTACCATACACCTATTACCATACACCCATTACCATACACCCATTACCATACACCCATTACCATACACCCATTACCATACACCCATTACCATACACCCATTACCATACACCCATTACCATATAACCATAACCATACACCCATTTTTGATGGATTTTTGTCTTGTAGAGTGATAGATTTTATGTGTTTCGAGGTTTGCTTCATAACGAGCCACTGGTTATCGAGGTAATGTAATAACAATACCAATGTTATCCGATCTGATTCAGTTTAATTCTACCGATTTCTTATTAATCACTTTGTAATTGTACTTTGTTTAAAGGTGAAACCTTTGTATAAAGTAAAATGGATTAAACCAAAATACGTCGTTCTTCGACTCAAAGCTCCTGGTAAGATCATCATCACCAGTATTTTCATCGCGTTTCCATTTTTTTCATCCCCAGTGACCTAAATCCTATTTTCCAAGGGCAAATTAAGTAATTTCCAGTTCCCATTTTCCCCTTCAGGACCCCTCACTACTATACCGCTACGCCGCCCCTGATTACAATTACTGTTAATGTTTTCAGCACCTTCTAATAAGGACATCGCCGTCAAACGCCTCAGCAACTTCAATTTCACCTTCGATCCACAAACCACAACATTCACTAGTTATTTTGAATGGAACCCTCCGAGCTACAGCTACAAAACAGTCGACTATTACGAAGTGGGGTACAGTATAATAGACGCACATGGGAAACTGATTATCACTTGTCCAACGAGTTACGCAAATAAAGCCAAACTTTGTATGCCGGCTACTACGGTAAGCAAAACATCTAAAACAGGTAAAACTTTGCTTAAGACTTGTTCTTCAAAAACCTGTAATTTTTCTTAAACTTTGTCCCTCCGGCAGCTGGATCAGATGTAAAAGTTTCAAGTAAAAGTGTTTGTGTTATTATTTTTCAGAAAGAGAATCGTTATTCCATCCCAAGAGTACATCCTCACATGCATATCGTTATAACGGTAAGTGACTATTAGCAGGGCTGTAGACACCTCTTGCCGGCAAAGCGGTTCAGTCGGGAAGCCTCTGATCAAAACCAAATACAAACCTTACAAAAGTCGATGTCTTTAACAAACAAAGCATACCGGTTGAAATCGAACCACCCCGAGTGGTGACTAGAGCTAGTTTACTAATGTATGGTGTTTATTAAGGTCAAGCCAGTCTTCCAACACTCTCCTTTCTTGGAAGGAATCAAAGTGACATACACGGTTGATGTCCCGTATGGACCAGGTAATGACGTCATGTCGGGTTGCGCATGCGTGCGTGTGACCTTAAATCGCGTTGCGATTGGTTCGAAAGCGATTGTCATTACCGTAACTTTGCAGCCTGTTGGTATTTTTATTTCTAAATATCATATGCTCTAAAATTAGCGCAAGGAAAACAACCATTTTAACATTAGAGCACAATTTCTCAAGATCAATTAATAAGAATAATTTGATGTCTTTTCCAGTGTCGTTTTGTGATGGTAAACCCGAGGGATACCACGCAGATGTAGAAGACTGCACAGGTTTCTATAAATGCGATGCTAATGGAGAAACGTTCCGCATGTTTTGTCCAGAGGGTCTTTACTGGGACAACGACACTCAGACATGTGACTTGCGTAGTAGTGTCAACTGCCAGAAAAACAACCGTAAGTCACTGAAGGCTTAGAGCGATGTATTCATAAGAGCTGGGAAACGATACTCTACTGTACCAAGGCTGTTGTAACTGTAATAACGCGTTATTGTTGGATGAGTTACTAGCAACCGTGTGCTTGCTGTAAGGCAGTACTGTATGTTTCCCACTCATACGATAACCATTCTTATGAAAAGCCATTTCAATGTTACACCATGTCATACAGCGTGTACGTGCTGTAAGTCAGTACTGTGTTTTCCACTCATACGATAACCATTCTTATGGAAAGCCATTTCAATGTTACGACATTTCATACCGTGTGCGTACTCTAAGTCAGTACCGTATGTTTCCCACTCATACGATAACCATTCTTATGGAAAGCCATTTCAATGTTACAACATTTCATACCGTGTGCGTACTGTAAGTCTATGTACTTATTGACTGAGTGGGAGGGCCGTACGGGAAAATATTTGGCTCGAGGTCATGTCGTACGGACCGAGCGCAGCGAGGTCCGTACAAATGACCGAGAGTCAAATATTTTCCCGTACGGCCCGACCTAACTCAGTCAATAAGCATTTTATCATATGAGCCTCACGGAAATAAAAATAATTAAGAAAAAGAAAGCGCGCGGATTCGAGCAGGGCCGGACGGGTTTTTCCGGCCCGCTTACGTCAACCCGTCCGGCCCCCATCACGTGACTTTTTCCAATGGTTTTATTAGAGCGCGCGAGCAGGGCCGTACGGGTCATATGATAAAGTACCGTATGTTTCCCACTCATACGATAAACATTCTTATGGGAAGCCATTTCAATGTTACGGCATGTAGTACTGGGGGAGG
Organism: Actinia tenebrosa; assembly: GCF_029948245.1. NCBI lineage: Eukaryota > Metazoa > Cnidaria > Anthozoa > Actiniaria > Actiniidae > Actinia > Actinia tenebrosa. The sequence continues at coordinate 10,132,310 of NW_028292572.1, forward strand.
GGAGGGTAAGGAGAAGCAGCCCAATGCCTTCTTCAATAGATTCGTATTTATTTACCATATTACTGAATACTGTATCTTCTCAGTGTCTTGTTGCCAAGGAAGGCCAGCAGGATACTACAGCATTCGACATAACTCTGCTTCTTACTGTGTTTGTGATGGACAAGGACGAGGCTTTCTGCGCATGTGCACAAGTGGTCTGCACTGGAATGAGCAAAGGCGAGCATGTGATTTCCCAAGTAAGCCTTATAGTACTAGACCTAACTAACTATATGAATAGATATGAACAGATATGAATCTCGAACAGAGTGATCTTACTTGGCCCAAGTCTCATAATAGTGACTAAAAGTCAAAGTAAAACAAAAGATTACAATGGAATTAGTGAATGGATTATGCTAGTTTTATTCTCATGGGCCAAAGTAAAATCGCTCTAGTCTAATGGACCCCTTGCATGCGACGTCAAAGGAGCTCAATTTGGAAGACAAAACAAAAGACGTGCTGCACGGCCGGTCTATAGACTAGATAAATTCCATTGTTTTTGATTTCATTTTTTAGTTATTGACTTTAAGGTTTTTATCTTTGGGGTAAAATTGACCTGTCTATCACAACCATGTAAAATAAATGAGAGATGAGGCGGTAAGCCGTGTGGGATGGGCTCGTAAATCATATAAGAACATGCGTAATAGGTAAATTACGAGCCTTGTATGAAACGACTGAAGAAGAAGCCAATGGGCCTTTCACAACTTCAAGTCGCGAAAAAAATGAGCTTGCAGCTCAACTCAAGTAAAATAAAAGATATTATTGAAGCATTTGAGTTATTTTTCTATCGTCTGTTTTATTTTCTTCTAGAATTCCGCGGTCATCGCCACTATCAAGATATAAACCACTATTAAGACAGTGATATGATATATACCAATACGCTGCTTAGCATTAAACGTACTAAATCTGTATCAAACATTATAAAAGGTTGTTTTAATCTTCGCGTAAAAATGTAGATAAAACATACGATAAAATAGTAGTAAATTTACGAAGACGTCAATAAAGTAACAGTTGGTTCAGTTCTTTAGTATTCACACACCAACGAGGTGATGCCTCAGTCAGACTCTTTAATCACTAATATCAGTTGTTTCCTATGACAATCTAGTTACGAGGTGCATTGCCAAGTCCATGTATCGTGTACTTCGAACCAAATGTATACTTGGAACAAACTAAAAGAAAAGAGGGGAAAATTAGTGAAGAACTCTGTCATGATGAAAGGCTACAGTCGTAACATGAAACTGTAGTATTTATATTCTGGTTTTTTTTTTTTTGTTATTTTTTTTTTTTGTTTTTTTGTTTTTTTAATTTTTGTTTTAATTTTTGTTTTGTTTTGTTTTTGTTTTGTTTTGTTTTGTTTTGCTGTGAATGGCGGGCAAAATTGTTTTTTGGGGGGAGGGCTTGGGATAGGAGATTCTGTCTCGTAAAACAGATAACAAGACGGTTATGACATAAAAGGGGCCATATTGAATATGATCATTCAATCCGTTAACATCCCACGTGTTTATGGTTGCACTCTACGAATACTCACAAGATATCTTGTTAACATTAGGGTCTCCTTCCATCCAGAATTTAAAGCCATTCTTAGCGTGTTGGTTATATATAGATGGCTGTCTTCGTGCAGTTTTATTCCTGTTGCCAGTAAAATGGACGTCTGGTAAGCTGTACATGGTTCTACCCTCTGGCGTGGAAATGAAATCTTAAAATTGGTACTGACCAATAACAATATTTACATCGGTTCATGTATATTGGTCAAAATGAAGCAGATACTCAATCAAGGCTAGTAGGGTTAAATGTTATATATTTTTTAAAATCTTCTTCTAGAGTTGTATGCATGGAATATTGAATGTATTGGTAGTGTGTGTAAGTACAAGTGGACCAAATTGAACATTACCTTGAAGTAAGTGTTCTCTATTCCTGCTCTGGTCATAATAGTGTTGCTGTATTCCACCGTGTGGTTTGGGAAGATCGTTGACTGATGTCTGGTTGAGTTTTGAGCGAGGATCCATGGAAGTATAGAACGTCTGATGCTGTATGTAGAAAACAATTAGCATCAGATGGTTGGTAAGTTAATAGTAGATAGGGACCTTTATCATGTGTTGATTAGTTGGTGGGCTGGTGGGTTGGTGGGCTGGTGGGTTGGTGGGCTGGTGGGTGGGTGGGCTGGTGGGTGGGTGGGTTGGTGGGCTGGTGGGTTGGTGGGCTGGTGGGTTGGTGGGTTGGTGGGTTGGTTAGTGGGTGGGCTGGTGGGTTGGCGGTCGTACTCATAGCGATCTGGTCGGTATACTTAAGTGACATTTTTCATAGCACGTGTTTAATGTATTTGCATTATATAAAAGGGATGTCAACTTGGATGAAGTAGACAATAATAGGCCTTTTGCAGCTAGAGATCACGTGCTTGGATACCGCATAGCAACGCCATACTGGAGAGCAAGCTCTCCAGTACTGACAACAGAGATCTAAAGGTCATACAAGCGTGCTTTCAAACGAAGAATTATAGTTAATACAAGCCCAAGAGCATTCCGTTTCTAGATATTCAGTTAATACAACTCGAACTTGTCTGTAAAGTGAGGGTTCTAAGTGGAATTCGTCGCGGTTTGGAGTGGAGTTCGTCGCTTTTGCGGCCGGCTTCGGCGTCGGAGTAGAAACAAAATGGCTGCTAAGGAAGGTATGTCTGAAAAAAACTATCTTTTAAACAAACTAATCGGCGGCTTTTTATGATAAAAAACGAAGAAGTTAACTTCATACTAAAGAGGGTTTAAATGGAAAGAGAAATTCGAGTCCATACCACTGCTATGATTGATATTTTTACTTAAACTTTTGGGTCTTTTTTGTTTGTTTACACCAGCCGAAAACTCTTCACAAGATATAAGTTCCCTGCCTGAGTTAACCTTTGCGTTCGTGGAAAATTACGCAAAAGGCAAGTCTGGTTGTAAGAGTACTTCTAAAGCTTACAAGTTTTTTGCCGAGCCTGGATATTTACATGATATTAAAGGTAAATTACCCATTGGTTGTTTGAATTATTGTATACCTCTGATATGGCTTCTTGAGTTCACTCTCTTATTGTATTCGCTTTGTTCTTTTGTTAATAGTTGCCTATGATTTGGATTCTGCGGTAATAAATGCCCGATGCTACCGCTCAATGAAAAAAAGCGAGCCTCCACATATACTCCAAGCTAAAATCAAGTTGACTGACTGCTCAGCTTCTGGGAGATGCTCATGTGTAGCTGGCATAGGTGGATACTGCCATCATGTAGTTGGTCTTCTTTACTACATTGCCCACTGCAAACAGCTTGGTCTCCGCTCTGTCCCTGACTCCTTAACATGTACTAGCATGCCCCAAAGATGGAGTATTCCAAGAGGTAAAAAGATTGAGCAGAAAGAAATCCAAGACATCTTGGTCAAAAAACCAAAAATAGGTGCAAATTATAGCAAATTCATAAAGAGCACTCTTTACTCTCCATCAGAGGTTTACAGAACAATGACAAAAGAAGACTTTGATAACTTCGAAACTAAACCACTGATAGCTAGTATACTCCCAAGTGCAGAGAACCTTGCAAGCATTTCATTTGTGCAATGTAAATTTGGTAAAGTTCCCAAAGGCTCAATTATTTCCTATCAACAAAAACTGTCCCAGGACTATGTTATAAATGATTTTAGCTGCACTAACTTTCCAAAGCTACCTTTGGATTCTGCTGAAAGCAGATTTGAGAACACTTTCTCAAGTTGCCTGACTCAACAGCAGCAAGCTTCCTTGGATGCACTGAGGGTAAGCACAGAGGCATCACTTGACATCCAGGAGAAAACAATGACTCAAAGTGCAAACAATCTGTGGCACGTGTTGAGAAGCAAACGCATTACCGCCAGTAAGTTTGGAATTGTTGCAAAAAGAGTAAGAGATTTTGAAAACTTGGTAAAGCAGCTCAATCCATCTCGCCATGTTGTAACTGCACCTATGAGAAGGGGAATTGAAATGGAACCAACAGCTGCAATGACCTATGCTAACAACTTGAAGGGTGGATCAGTTAATTTATTTCCATCCGGTCTAATCATCCATCCTAAATGTCCATGGCTGGGTTGCAGCCCCGACCGTAAGGTGTATGACCTAGAGGCAGTTCAGAATGGCTCCAATCCTTTTGGGCTGTTGGAAATCAAGGTTGTAAAGGAGGGGGAGACTGACTTTGGCAATGTCAGATACCTTACCAATGATCCTATCACCAATGAATACTCTTTAAAGAAAACTGATATCTACTATTATCAAGTACAGTGCCAGCTAGCCCTGACTGGCCTTGAATGGTGTGATTTTTTTAGTTACATAAGTGACAATCTTTTTGTTTGCAAGAGAATTCTTTTTGACAAAGATTTTTTTCAAGAAGCAAAAGACAAGGTTGATAGTTTTTATTTTTAACACTTTTTAAAATAATATCATTTCTTTGAACACTGAAAACCAATGTTTAAAATAATATCCTAAAAAGATTATAAATACTGGAAAGGATTTCCACATTGCATTTGAAAGTGACTAATAAGTTGACTTATTATAGTTACCACAGTAAACCCATAAAAAATGGTATTTTACTATACAACTATTGCAGAAAATATGAAAAAATAACTGCAATAGAAAATAAAAAATTCTAAATAAATTCCAAATAGCTATTACCAGTTACTGTTGATTCCCATTATTGCCATTAGCTATTAAGGGGCCTTGGAAATTTGTTAGAAGACATGCCACTGTGTACAGTTGGTTGATTGATCCTAATGCATTAAGTGGAACATCAGAATCAAAAAAATGATATTCCTTTATTCTCCTGATGGCCCTTTCAACATGAATTCGAACACTAGCTATTGCTTTGGTTTTTTGTACATCCTTTGTTGAAAACTGAGCTTGACTCTCTAAGAAAGGAGGAATATTGAGCTCTACTCCCTTTTCAATTAAAAGGTCCTCTACATCAAAACCTTTGTCTGCCATAACTGAATCTCCCATTTCTAGCAAATCCAAAATACCACAACACCTAGTGATTTCCTTATCAGATATTGCTCCAGTATATAACCCAGAAACAAAGGAAACTGCCCCATAAGGAGTTATCCCAACCAAACCTTTCAGGGTGGTATTGGTCTTATAGGAAGAATATAACTGAGATTGCAGAAGTAATGAACTAGGGGTCTGAACAAAAATCTCAGTACAGTCTATGATTACTCTAGTCGTTGGATATAGTCTGGTAAAACATTCAGGCATGTACTGATCGACCGCCTCCCTTGAAGGCCACAATGGTTGGCTCCCCAACATAAAATATAAATAATTACACCATGAAGTTATTTTCCTACTGACAGAAGAAACATGGATTTGGAATCTGTGAGCAAGGTCTTGCGCAAATAAACCTAGTCTAAGTCTTACTAAAAACATAAACAGTTCATCTATGACTAGCATATTTCGTGCCCCTGGGCGGCTCTCCCTCTCACCTGTAGCATAGCAATAAATCATTCTCTCTGCAGTTGGTTTAACAAAATCAAAAAAAAATTTTATGTGCTCATAGGATGGAAAACCTGTATAAAACCTTATTGCATCATTATCTGTAGAAAACCTTTCTACTCCAAACTTGTATGTAGCAAGCTGCTTAGCAGCAACTAGCTTAGCATTCTGAATTTCTACTTCAGCTTGTGCCTTCACTGCCTTGACTTGTTCCAATGCAGCAGCTATTTCTTGTCTACTGTTTTCCAGTTCTCTTGTTTTCTGTAAAAGCTCTAGTCTGAGTGCTTCTAATTCTTCCTGCACCGTTGGTCTTTGGGGTTCACTAGCCTCAGAAATTTCATTGTTGTCATCAATGTCACTCTCGTCAGTTTGTGTTTCTCTAAGAATAAAAGAGTCATTCTTTACTTATAGGCAAGCACATAAGTACACTTATGAATGAAAATATTGGCCTTACCTGCTGACATTACGAATGATCTTCCTTCTCTTAACAGGTTTTGCTGCCCAGTCAAACTGAGAGGGAATAGATCCTCTTTTAAGCAATCGTCTCCCAGCATTGTCAGGGGGAAGGTAATCTTCCTTTTCAAAATGCCTCGAACAAACCCTCGTACTGCTTGTTATCTAGATAAAACAAAGAAAAGGTAACTATAAATGCAGCCTGAACGATCAAATGAGGCAGTAAAAACCAATGAATAATGACAGTTAAATTTTTATTTCAAAATCTTACCTTGAAATAAGGTCCTTCGTCTCTTCGAATCTTAACACTGTTTGCGAAGTTCTTGGCTTTCTTTTCCACCCGGAATGCGATGAAACAGCAGCTCTTTGTGATATATTGAATCACCATTACACTGAGGGACACAGCAGTGGTAGCAAGATTTCTTTTTAGGCTTCGAAGTGGAAGAAAACTGTATCTCATCGTGAGACTGAGTTTGTTCATTCGTTGAATCACCTAGCCGTAGAAAAGACCCAAAAGTTTAAGTAAAAATATCAATCATAGCAGTGGTATGGACTCGAATTTCTCTTTCCATTTAAACCCTCTTTAGTATGAAGTTAACTTCTTCGTTTTTTATCATAAAAAGCCGCCGATTAGTTTGTTTAAAAGATAGTTTTTTTCAGACATACCTTCGTTAGCAGCCATTTTGTTTCTACTCCGACGCCGAAGCCGGCCGCAAAAGCGACGAACTCCACTCCAAACCGCGACGAATTCCACTTAGAACCCTCACTTTACAGACAAGTTCGAGTTGTATTAACTGAATATCTAGAAACGGAATGCTCTTGGGCTTGTATTAACTATAATTCTTCGTTTGAAAGCACGCTTGTATGACCTTTAGATCTCTGTTGTCAGTACTGGAGAGCTTGCTCTCCAGTATGGCGTTGCTATGCGGTATCCAAGCACGTGATCTCTAGCTGCAAAAGGCCTATTCTGTAGCAATAAGCCTTTTCATGGTTTAAGAATCGATTCCACTGCGCATGCGATTTTATCCCGAATTTCTCACCTTCTTTTGTCTAAACCTTCTTTTGTTCTTAATAAACAAAAGAAGATGAGAAATTCGGGATAAAATCGCATGCGCAGTGGAATCGATTCTTAAACTATGAAAAGGCTTATTGGTCCGATATGACGCCATCTTAAAGACTCATCAAAGGCAGCTAGTAAGTTTACTAGTTTTTCTGTAACTTCTTTAAGGGTCGTAGTTTTCTATGATGAATCACAGGTTTTTGTTTTGAAATGATTTCCGGCCTAGATTCCCAACTACCCCTGTGGGTGATAAATGTTGATTCGGAAATCGTAAAAGTTTTCGTTCGTTTGACAACGTTTTGACAACGTTGGTTGGTCGATAATTCCAGCATAATCAGGTATACACATCACGTTTATTTACCCTTCGCTTTAGTTTTGTCCAGTGATCTGTGTCCAGTTTGCCGATCAGTTGAATTAATGGTAGTTCATGTTTCGACCAATGCGACAGCTCTTTGCGGTCGCCATACCTGTCAATCATAATAACCGATAATTATTATAAGATTAATATACCGTCATAAATAGAAATGTCCGAGTTTTTTCTCTATTTTGTCAAATGAATACTTAACGATGAAGTCTTGCATCATCTGGTTATATGCGGCTTAGTTATTGCGCATTACTAAATTTAAGCAAAAGTAAAAAAAGTCTTCTGTATTTCTACACAAACAAATGACTGACCACGATATAGGTGAAGTATGTTGGTTTAGCTTGATTTTGGCTTCTCAAAGACTCTCGTTATAATTTACCGCGATAAGGCGTCCTGCAGTCCACTATGCAGTCAGGATTCAGTAATCACACACCTCACAACCTTTTTCAATAATGATGCAATTACGTTATTCTAAGATACCATTAGCTAAATTAATGATTATATTAGTTTTCCGGCCTTAATTTTTGAACTAGTTTGTATATCGTAAGTAAACAGAGTCAAGGGTAGACTAATCCCTTGCTCATACATAAAGCACACTTCGAAATGGCTTGGTAAACAACCTACAATAGACCAGCAGGTCGTTTGTCAAACAAAGTCCCACAGAACCCGCACACAAACCAAAACTATGAATTTCATGGTTTCATTTTTGGTTTGAAGGAGGATAGAGGTCGTTAGCTTTAAAACTGAATCGGTTGGCTGTAAAGATTCTTAGTGGAGATGATGTCTGGTATAAATAACCCACAACCAAACATATGTTGTAAGCGGAACATTCGCAAAAACAAGTTTTTACATTAATTTTGTAAATCTGCTTTTTCGTACCTGTATTCCCAAATTTTAGGAAACTCTCGCTTGAATCTTTCATCTGCTGGAGCAAGTTTTACCGTCTTTACAGCCATGTTCTCGAGAAGAATTAACCGAGCTCCAGACGTAGTTCTCTGACAGATTCTACTCTAAACAGAGTAATGATGAAAAGGTAAATTATACACCGTGAAAAGATGAAAAAACTTACTGACGTTTCGGACGCTAGTCCTTCGTCGGAGTAAAAGAGGCTCTTTTACTCCGACGAAGGACTAGCGTCCGAAACGTCAGTAAGTTTTTTCATCTTTTCACGGTGTATAATTTACCTTTTCATCATTACTGTTTCATTAGAAACACCGACGCAGCTCACACTAGTTTTTAGCTAGTTATATCTAAACAGAGTAGCTAAGGAACAACAATTGTGTATTCATAACCAATTATCGCTTTCTCTGTTGGACAAAGCTCCCTTGGGAGATGCTTTTGTTCCTTAAGTGAAAGGCTTAAGCCATAAGATAATTATCTATTTACATGTAAATATTGATATACATATGCTAACCTATCGTCTAAAATCCTACATTATGGACAAGATTGTCTTAACGGAGATATTAAGTTAGTTTATATTGTTTTCTAAGTAAATTTTTCATCGTTAACTTTGCCACGAATTCTTCCTGGAAACAGAAGTGAAAGAGACGAGAAACATGATAACGCCTGCTAGAGAGCGTTGAACTTTTTTTAAACGTTTGTCGCAAATGGAAAAGAAAATATAAGATGTGATGTTAAGGTTCTGCATTAAAAATGATTTCACATGTTTCGTAATTATCAAAAATTTAGACAGTAACCACGTGACTTCTATGACCAATAACCTGCTAGCTTTTTATAAGTCATTGGTCTAGTTGGCTAAAAGGCCGACTAAAAGCTATTTCAGAGAATCTGCTCGTTCACTTCAAGACGAAAAACAAGACTTTATACTCTCACATCTTTATGATAATTGATAAATTTTGGTAATAATCCAAAGACAAAGAAATACTTTATGCTTGACTGGTACTCCAAAGCTTCTTATTTTTCTCTTTGTCGGCCCGGTAGCAAGCAAAGAAATTATGAAGTTTTAAGAACTCCTTTTCATGTCTATGTTAGGATATCCATACCTACAGAACCTCAGTCCGTCATGTGCTCACTTTCACAAACTGCTTAGTAACTATAAACCTAACTATAAATATTTTTTGGTCATTTTTTCTTTTTAACAGTGTTTAATGCTCATGTCACTGTTGTCAAATGTCGAACTTCACATGAGCCGAACCTAACTGAAACAATAAAACAAGGCGGTCTTCTTTGATGTCATTAGGTTCGACTCATGTGAAGTTCGACGTTTGATATGAGTCTTACAGAAATGTCGTAGTTCCAATTCAAGAGTCGGTTTCCATAGCCCATTTTACCATGGCGGCCATCTTGAATTCTCTTGGGCAACAATTGAAAATGTATAGACTATAAATCTATCAGGGAGTATTTTGATATAACTTTACGCTTTTCATTGAGAAGCACATCTAAAAAAAAGCAATTGACTTTGCTGATAGTTGGAACAATATGCGAAACACCAAGACTTCAAATTATTTTCTTCTTGGGTCCTCTTGAGTTTACGATTCCATGGGTTGCCATAACGAAATGCGATCAATTTTTTTTACAGTGAAAACCGTTTGCCAGTTAAAACTTCGAATCAGCACTGACTGACACTGCCTAGTATAGGATCACAATGAAGAAAATAATTTCCTGGGCCAGGATTCTTAGAGAATAGGAAATGAATTGGACATATCTAGTATCAATTAAGTCATTCTTATCGTAAGATATAACGATAAGAATCAAAAAAGAGAAAAGAGCAGAAGCACATTCACCCCCCCCCCCCCCACGGGGGAATATTACAGAATGAAACAGAAGTATCGTAGTCCATGCTAATAGTGATCAGTATATTATGTAGTCGGTTCTCTATTATAAAACGGCTTCCAAAAACGTAACAGCGTAGCTAGAGCAGACAACGAAAACAGTGAGTAGAATAGAAACGAGACTAAGGAAAAAAATTGCCGAGTCGGTTGAAAATAGAAAATATTTGGGGCACAATTTCTCGGGAGGCAAACGTCATGAATACTAATGTACTTCTTATGGTATCTTAGCGTGACATCCTCATCTTGTAGCCACTATATGTCTGTTGTATTTATCATTGCTAAAACAAGAATTTTCTTTTATTTAACCCTTGAACCAAAGCTGCAAGATATTCTCTCGGGACATGACCTTTTTTTACTTGGTTTGGGTCTGATGATACTGTTTTTTGGTATGCGAAAAAAGAAATGTTTTGACATAACGCTTAAGTTCAACTTGAAGAGTCAATAACAAGATGTAAATTAAGTTTCATCATTGTATCATCGTTGTATCATTTAGAAATAAAGAGAAGCGTAACCAGAAAAAAATACTCTATACTCTGTATGATTTGACGTGTTATAAACATACTTTTTATATAAATACAAATGACAAATTTATAGGTTTTTGAATAGAATCTTTTTCTTTTGTGATTTAAGTTCAGTCTGTTGCTACCAAAAAAGGCAAACGAAATTGAAAAACAAGGTTTTGTCGCTGCTGTTTTTCCAAGTTTCAAAATTTCATTTCGCTACGAAAAGGAAACAATTATTTCTAAAAAAATTTAAGATTTTTTTGAAGGTTTTTGAAGAAAAGGTCATTAATAATTTAGTTTTTTCCTCTTATGACGCACTCAAAACAACCCGTTGTCTCTGTGTCAACACTATGGCGTCACGTCACTTTTAGCTGTGTTTGTACCTGCTTTGAAAATCTTCGTATTCTGACAGAATTTTGAATTCTATTCAAAATTAACCACCATGAAAGGTGAATGGAATAACCATTTTCCTAATAGTACCCTGCAAAGCTATTGGCATCGTCATCAGTTGCAAAAATTCTCAATTTTTGTACATTTCCCTTTTTTTGTAGCATAGTCTCGAAGTAAATTACCCGTAAATACTCACACATCAGAAAATTCCCCCAAATAACTAAACAATATTCTAAAAACTCTTTATTCAAAATTCCTAAATTCAGCTTTTCAGGAAATTCTATTTGCGCCAACTGTATTTAAAACGTCTGCAAAATTTTGCAACAAGCACAAAGTTTTGACATCAGGCATCTTTATGAGGAAATATTGACTGCTCCCTTTGTGGTCCGCATCGTGGATATATGTAAATGCTTCCCAGTTGATACTAGTGTTTACAAATGAGGCACCGACGCTGACAAACTGTATTTTTTTAAATCTAAGTAACAGAAAGAAGATTTGAAAATTTTTCCTTCACTTTACACAGAAGGGATTCAATCGCAATGTCTCAGCACCCGAAGTACGCAGATATGGTCCTTGCAGCCGTAAAGGCTCTTGGCGGGAAAGGCGCCTCAAGACAAGCCATAAACAAGTATGTTGTCAAGGAATTCAATCTAACTGAAAACAAACATCATCATGCGATGTTAAACCAAGCTTTGAAAAGATGTTCTGCACCGAAGGGAACCCTCGTCCACAGTAAAGGCAAAGGGGCTGCTGGTTCATTCAAGGTAAGGGCTGCAGTACCTGAATCGAAAACGAAGAAGGCGGCCGCCAAACCAAAGCAGGACAAGAAAACGAAAACCGAACCTGCTAAGAAATTACCCAAGAAAGCGCCCAAGAAAGCAACCCCAGAAAAGCCGAAAGAGACCAAACCAGAAACCAAGCCAGAACCAGCTAGAAGTGCTCCTCCAAAACCTAAATCCCCCAAGGTAAAAAGAAGCAAGAAATCCAAAGCAGCATCACCAAAGAAACCCAAGGTGGTGAAAACAAAGAAAACACCCAAAAAAGCAACCACAAAAAAAGTCGTTTCAAAGAAGTAAAAACAAGAGTACCAGAATATTGCATGTTCATTGTGTTCATATAGTTAAGCAGCTTGATTTTATAACATTTACTATAGCACCTTTGCCTTCCAATACAGCCATTATCAAGAACACCATCTTGGTTTTAAAAATTTTATATTCAGTTTAAACTCCTATTTTATAATTTGCGCATGTATCCGAATTCTTAGTAGTCTAGTAAATATACATGTATTTATATGATGCAAACATCTTATGACAAACACTTTTGTAAGTCAACATGTGAGAAAAGGTTATTTTTGGGCATTTTCGGAAAAAGAATGGACTATAGCCCATGGTTTTGCCCGATTTTGGCCCATTTTCACACCTTTTCAAAAGATATGCATTATTTATAGGAAAAAGTAATGATGTCATTTTTGGACATTTTCGGGCAAAAAGCATGGACTATAGCCCATGGTTTTGATGGATTTTGGAAAAATTTTCACACCTTTTCAAAAAATATGCATTATTTATGAAGGATGCAAAATAGGTCATTTTTGGGCATTTTTGGGCAAAAAGCATAGACTATAGCCCATGGTTTTGATGGATTTTGGACCATTTTCACTCCTTTTCAAAAGATATGCATTTTTTATGAAGGATACGAAATAGGTCATTTTTGGCCATTTTCGGACAAAAAGCATGGACTATAGCCCATGGTTTTGCCCGATTTTGGCCCATTTTCACACCTTTTCAAAAGATATGCATTATTTATACGAAAAAGAAAAGAGGTCATTTTTGGACATTTTCGGGCAAGAAGCATGGACTATAGCCTATGGTTTTGATGGATTTTGGACCATTTTCACACCTTTTCAAAAAATATTCATTATTTATGAAGAATGCAAAATAGGTCATTTTTGGGCATTTTCGGGCAAAAAGCATAGACTATAGCCTATGGTTTTGATGGAATTTGGACCATTTTCACACCTTTTCAAAAAATATGCATTTTTTATGAAGGATGCTAAATAGGTCATTTTTGGCCATTTTCGGGCAAAAAGCATGGACTATAGCCCATGGTTTTGCCCGATTTTGGCCCATTTTCACACCTTTTAAAAAAATATGCATTATTTATAGGAAAAAGAAATGAGGTCATTTTTGGACATTTTCGGGCAAAAAGCATGGACTATAGCCCATGGTTTTGATGGATTTTGGACCTTTTTCACACCTTTTCAAAAAATATTCATTATTTATGAAGGATACAAAATAGGTCATTTTTGGCCATTTTCGGACAAAAAGCATGGACTATAGCCCATGGTTTTGCCCGATTTTGGCCCATTTTAACACCTTTTGAAAACATATGCATTATTTATGAAGGAAAAGAAATGAGGTCATTTTTGGACAATTTCGGGCAAAAAGCATGGACTATAGCCCATGGGTTTGCCCGATTTTGGCCCATTTTCACACCTTTTCAAAAGATATGCATTGTTTATAGGAAAAAGAAATGATGTCATTTTTGGACATTTTCGGGCAAGAAGCATGGACTATAGCCTATGGTTTTGATGGATTTTGGACCATTTTCACACCTTTTCAAAAAATATTCATTATTTATGAAGAATGCAAAATAGGTCATTTTTGGGCATTTTTGGGCAAAAAGCATGGACTATAGCCCATGGTTTTGATGGAATTTCGACAATTTTCACACCTTTTCAAAAAATATGCATTATTTATGAAGAATGCAAAATAGGTCATTTTTGGCCATTTTCGGACAAAAAGCATGGACTATAGCCCATGGTTTTGCCCGATTTTGGCCCATTTTCACACCTTTTCAAAAGATATGCATTATTTATGAAGAATGCAAAACAGGTCATTTTTGGGCATTTTCGGGCAAAAAGCATAGACTATAGCCCATGGTTTTGATGGACTTTGGACCATTTTCACTCCTTTTCAAAAGATATGCATTATTTATGAAGGATGCAAAATAGGTCATTTTTGGCCATTTTCGGACAAAAAGCATGGACTATAGCCCCCTCTATAGTGGGACCATCTCTCACTGTGATTTTTCGACAATCTATTAAAATGGGCATTTTTCCTAGGGAGTGGAAAATAGCGAAAGTAACGCCTATATTTAAAAAAGGGGAGAAAACTGACCTAAACAATTATCGCCCAATCTCGGTCATTCCCACTGCTTCAAAGATATTTGAGAAGATCGTTTATGATCAACTATACGATTATTTGAATGAAAACCAGTTATTGACGGAATGCCAGTCAGGCTTTCGCTCCCTGCACAGCACTGTCACCGCGTTGCTCGAAGCAACGAACGAATGGTCAGTTAATATAGACAAGGGACTACTTAACGGAGTAATCTTCATAGACCTCCAAAAAGCCTTCGACACCATAGATCATGAAATTCTTTTGTCCAAACTATCGAATTATGGTGTAGATGAAGGCTCACTCAAGTGGTTCCGTTCTTATTTACTGACGAGGTCTCAGCTGTGCAGTGTTAACGGAAGTCTGTCTGAGCCTTGTACTGTGAGCTGCGGTGTACCACAAGGCAGTAATTTAGGCCCACTTTTATTTCTCCTGTATATTAATGACTTACCAAATTGTTTGGCGCAAGCCATAACAAGAATGTTTGATACCAGCATCAGCGTTCATGGTAAAAATGTAGGAGACTTGGAACCAAGCATCAACACTGAACTCACTAATATACATCAGTGGTTGTTAGCAAATAAGCTAAGCTTGAATGTAGCGAAAACGGAATTTATGATTATTGGGTCCCGCCAAAAGTTCACAGCGCAATGCGATTCCACTATTAATATTGCGATTAATGGAGCTAGCGTTAAACAAGTTGATCACACCAAATCTTTGGGTGTCACTATCGATAAAAACCTTAATTGGTCAGAACATGTTAACAACATTTCGAAGAAAATCTCTTCAAGTATAGGGGCTCTAAAACGTGTTCGCCCATTTATTTCGACCGATAGTGCCATCCAAATCTACGAAGCCTTAATTCTACCCAAACTGGACTATTGTAGTGCAGTTTGGGATGGATTAAGTGATAAACTATGTGTTCAACTACAAAAGCGTCAAAATCGAGCGGCTAGAGTTATCACAAGATCTAACTATGACATAAGATCTAGCCATCTCCTTGACCAATTAAACTGGGATACACTTGCAGTTCGTCGTAAAAAGCAAAAAGCCCTACTAATGTTTAAGACGATGCAGGGACGTACACCAGTTTACTTACAAAACCTTTTCTCCGACTACCATACTAAATACAACCTTCGAAATCATGATCATAAACTGTCAATACCTAAGCCACACACTGAATATCTAAAACGATCATTCAGCTATAGTGGGGCAAAATTGTGGAATGACCTACCGTTAAATATAAAAGAGGTCAAGTCAGTACGAAAATTTAAAACGGAAATTGATAGTTTGTATAGTAAGAAAAGTTGTAACTAAGGGCTCCACGGCAAACATGTAAAACAGTAACTAGCTTTTTAATCGTAAATCTTTACTTTTAAATATTTTTAGGCAATCGACTGATGTTTTTACCGTGGCAAAATAAAGAAGCTTCCTTCCTTCCTTCCTTCCCATGGTTTTGCCCGATTTTGGACCATTTTCACACCTTTTCAAAAGATATGCATTATTTATAGGAAAAAGAAATGAGGTCATTTTTGGACATTTTCGGGCAAGAAGCATGGACTATAGCCTATGGTTTTGATGGATTTTGGACCATTTTCACACCTTTTCAAAAGATATGCATTATTTATGAAGGATGCAAAATAGGGCATTTTTGGGCATTTTCGGACAAAAAGCATGGACTATAGCCCATGGTTTTGCCCGATTTTGGCCCATTTTCACACCTTTTCAAAAGATATGCATTATTTATGAAGGATGCTAAAAAGGTCATTTTTGGCCATTTTCGGGCAAAAAGCATGGACTATAGCCCATGGTTTTGATGGATTTTGGACCATTTTCACACCTTTTCAAAAAATATGCATTATTTATGAAGGATGCAAATTAGGTCATTTTTGGCCATTTTTGGGCAAAAAGCATGGACTATAGTCCATGGTTTTGCCCGATTTTGGCCCATTTTCACACCTTTTCAAAAGATATGCATTATTTATGAAGGATGCTAAAAAGGTCATTTTTGGGCATTTTCGGACAAAAAGCATGGACTATAGCCCATGGTTTTGCCTGATTTTGGCCCGTTTTCACACCTTTTCAAAAGATATGCATTATTTATAGGAAAAAGAAATGAGGTCATTTTTGGACATTTTCGGGCAAGAAGCATGGACTATAGCCCATGGTTTTGATGGATTTTGGTCCATTTTCACACCTTTTCAAAAGATATGCATTATTTATGAAGGATGCTAAACAGGTCATTTTTGGGCATTTTCGGACAAAAAGCATAGACTATAGCCCATGGTTTTGATGGACTTTGGACCATTTTCACACCTTTTCAAAAGATATGCATTATTTATGAAGGATGCAAAATAGGTCATTTTTGGGCATTTTCGGGCAAAAAGCATGGACTATAGCCCATGGTTTTGATGGATTTTGGACCATTTTCACACCTTTTCAAAAAATATGCATTATTTATGAAGGATGCAAATTAGGTCATTTTTGGCCATTTTTGGGCAAAAAGCATGGACTATAGTCCATGGTTTTGCCCGATTTTGGCCCATTTTCACACCTTTTCAAAAGATATGCATTATTTATGAAGGATGCTAAAAAGGTCATTTTTGGGCATTTTCGGACAAAAAGCATGGACTATAGCTCATGGTTTTGCCTGATTTTGGCCCGTTTTCACACCTTTTCAAAAGATATGCATTATTTATAGGAAAAAGAAATGAGGTCATTTTTGGACATTTTCGGACAAAAAGCATAGACTATAGCCCATGGTTTTGATGGATTTTGGTCCATTTTCACTCCTTTTCAAAAGATATGCATTATTTATGAAGGATGCTAAACAGGTCATTTTTGGGCATTTTCGGACAAAAAGCATAGACTATAGCCCATGGTTTTGATGGACTTTGGACCATTTTCACACCTTTTCAAAAGATATGCATTATTTATGAAGGATGCAAAATAGGTCATTTTTGGGCATTTTCGGGCAAAGAGCATGGACTATAGCCCATGGTTTTGCCCGATTTTTGCCCATTTTCACACCTTTTCAAAAGATATGCATTATTTATGAAGGATGCAAAACAGGGCATTTTTGGGCATTTTCGGGCAAAAAGCATGGACTATAGCTCATGGTTTTCCTTGAATTTTGACCATTTTCACACCTTGTCAAGAAATATACATTATTTATGGAGGATGCAAAATATGTCATTTTTGGGCATTTTCGAGCAAAAAGCATGGACTATAGCCCATGGTTTTCCCGATTTTGGACCATTTTCACACCTTTTCAAAAGATATGCATTATTTATGAAGGATGCAAAATAGGGCATTTTTGGGCATTTTCGGACAAGAAGCATGGACTATAGCGCATGGTTTTGCCCGATTTTGGCCCATTTTCACACCTTTTCAAAAGATATGCATTTATTATAAGGAAAAGAAATGAGGTCATTTATGGGTATTTTCGGGCAAAAAGCATGGACTATAGACTATGGTTTTTTCACGATTTTGCAGCATTTTCAAATCTTGGAGAATGATATGCACAACAGGTAAAGAGAAATTGTAGTTCGTGGTTTTATTTATGAAATATAAAAAATTTATACGTTTTTATAAATAGGTAAATTTTGAGGTGTCCATTTAGTGATGAAACTACTAGATTACGTTTTTTATACAAGAAATATTTTATAAATAGCTTTATGTAAATATTAAATTTTTTCTTACGAGTGCTGATAAATGCTGAATGCGAGAGGAGTTGTGGAGGACACGAGGAGCTCTTTAATATGTTTTACAGCGGAATAAGAAAGACTGGGATCTAATCTTGAGGCATCCTCTAGACTGATGTATTTCGGGGCACGACTACCACATTAACGACCTTGCGTCGAGTTCCTTAATTCTATGTAACACGTGATAGTTAATATGGTGACGCTTACATATAAGTGTTTACATACAATTTGCCAGTCCTTTCCTCCCTCTTCCAATTGAATGTTATGGATTCGTCATCGTTTTTCAAGTGTGTTGACAAACAAGCGGTTGACTGGGGGCAACTAGCGGATGCTAAGTCAAAACATATTAAAATAAGTCCTCAAACTATTGTATTTGACTATTTTAGCCACCCAAGCCGTGTTCACACTTGGATCTTTTACTAAAAAGATTAGATTAATATACATAACCATAGTTTAAAGGTAAATGGTTTACGCCTGCTAAAATGAACGTAGTTCTTTTCCAAGAGTAAAAGTTCAATTTAAAATTTTCGCATGTATTAAGGGACAGCACTAGTGTGTCATTGTAATGGAAATAATATCTATGCAAGATAAGCATTAATCATTATTGCACCGTTTACACTGTAGCGTCGGAGTATTGCCCTGCTCATTAACAGTACTTGTTTTTTCCCCCTTTTTTTCACACCTAGGTTAATAATAAATGAAATACTAGGTCTGCTTATGTTGCTTTCGATTGCGAAGCTGAACCAGGATTTACTGTTCTTAACTATGAGCCTGAGTTTACCGTGGGAAACTTTCTATTGTCTTGTATGGTATATACTAATAGTTTTGGTAGAGTGAAGTCATTAAACCTGTGCAATAGATGTTAGACTAATACACTTTAGTAGACCCTAATTCCATTGTTTTCTTTTGTGTCTATTTGACTATTACACGTTAACTAGTATTTTTTTATTTCACGGGTTATATGCCTTCACTCTAGGCGTTTACACACAGTTAATGTTAACCGAGGTATGGTAATCCTTCTACCTCAGTAATCCATGTTAATCAGAAGTTTTTACACGGAAGGATTATACTTGAGGGATTGATGCTGTTTGCGATAGAGAAGTGTTTCGATGTCGCCAATATCAAGTTCTTTTTCGTTGAATTCATCCTCATGCTTCTCCTGTTCAGACAATCTCTCCTCTTTATCGCTAACTGCATTCCCGTTTGCCTGATATCCCATTTCATCTTCCTTCCTAATGCCAAGTATTTCGTTGAATACTTCATCGTCACCATTTTCTGATTCTCCGATACTATTGAATGATGGAACATTATAGTAGTCACGTGACTCGTCCACGGAGCTTGGGTCAAAATATGGGTTATCTCTCATCATCATTTCCTCAAATTTTTCACGAATTTGAACAAAAGTTGGTCGGTCTTCGGGCTTTTCTTTCCAACAGCGCACCATCATGCAATATCTATCAAAAAATGCATCATTCATTATTGATATATAGAAAAACCCTTTTGTTGGGATCCCTATAACCATCTATACGGGAAGGAATGGGGTCTAATGAGTAAAATAGACACCGCTGCGTTTCTTGATTGCAGACTCATTTACTTAGTGTTTAAAATAGGGTCTAAATATTCACAAACATAAATGATAAAGTAGAGAATGTCGCAATTCAAACAATATAAAGACTTTGGAATTCTAATGACCTTGACTGGAACACATGGATATTCTGCATAAAATCTAGGCTGACCCTGAGCAGCAGAGAGATCAAAACTGGAGCATTAAAGAAAAAGATGAACAGAGTGGGTTTGACTTACACTTCGTCGTCACATGTATCTGGTTTTTCCATTCTCTTTCCTTCCTTCAAGAAGTTCAACAATTCTCTGTTTGTCTTGGCCGGGTACGGTGTGCCTCCTACACACGACACGACAATAAACAATGAGTGGTAAACTAAATCAAAATAACAACACTTACATAAAGTTTTGTATTTTCTCTAGGCGGGCTTCCTGTGTCATTGGGAATAAACCGCGTATTCAGATCACGTGACCCTGGTAAACAAATCCTATGGCCTCCCATACATCGTTTCTATTGTCATATTTTCGCTGCAAATTGGCATTTTTTTCTTTTTGTCTCCTTCTCTTTGCAAACAAATCCCACATTAACTGGATTAAGACAAAGTTCAATTATCATACCAAGAGTTACGATCTCCCAAAGTAAAACTCCAAATGACCATCTGAAACAAAAAAAAAATGCAATAAGACAGAGACACAAGAGTCGGTCGGTCGGGCAGTCAGTCAGTCAGTCAGTCAGCAAAGGGCTAATGCTTCTTGCCTTATGTGAGGCATGACGACATTGTATACAACGTTCTGGACAATTACAGTACCATTGTGCATAGTGATTGGCTCAACAAAGGTCTTTAATACATTACTCTGCACTTGAAAGGAGAAGCTACATCTTGGGAATTATCATTATAGCTATGAAAACCTCTCACAGTTTTGGGCAGGGTGAGAAAAGAACATTGGAAAGAGACCGAAGATTCAATTAATAAATTTCACTTACACGTCACTTTGACTTGTGAAGGTTTGATCAAAGATTGCTTCAATGCTCATCCACTTCAAGGGAAGTCTTCTGTTCGTCTTTGCTCGGTAAAGGTACTCGTACATATGACGAGTCAACCCGAAGTCCGCGATCTTCGCTTGCTTGTTGTTACCAACCAAGACGTTACGAGCTGCAAGATCACGATGGACGTATCCACGCTTAGAAAGATATTCCTGTACAAAAAATATAGAAAATTACTGATAGGGAAGCGATTACAGTCCAAACTTAGCATGCGTTACGAACCATACTGAGCAAACCAATATTAAATTAGGGAGGCGTAGCTGTTGTACACTCTCCTGTCATCTGTGGGGTCTGGGGTTCGATTCCTGCCCTTGGCATCACGTGTCAGTAGAGTTTGTTAAGTTGCTCCCTTGATTCGAGGGTTTTTCAAAATCCAATTCAATCATGAAATGAGGGCCACAGGTTTATCAGCAACTGGCTATTAAATTCTACTCTCGTAAAACAAGAACGATTTATTTCATAAATTTGCTTACCATTCCCTGAGCCACTTGCCAGGCAAAGGCCATTAGATCCCCGGACGTAACAACTTCGTCCTCAAATTCCTCATCTTCGGGGGTGACCAAATGAGATTTAGGGGTAGAAGGCTCTTTTCCAGAAATGTTCTGGACTGACACCAGTTGTATACCACCGTCTTCGCTTTCATCCTGAAACCCGCCATTAAAGTTGGTGTTGGCATAATAACCTTTATTAACAGGCTGTTAAATCGAAAATGAAAAAAGAATGTCCGATATGAATAAATGGATGTATGGATAGTGAACAGATGAAAAATAAAAATGATAAAATTATTGTATTAATAAATGCTCAACTGTGGAAGGATGGAGGGATGGATGGATGGAAGGATGGATGGATGGATGGATGAATGGATGGATGGATGGATGGATGGATGGATGGATGGATGGATGGATGGATGGATGGATGAATGGATGGATGGATGGATGGATGGATGGATGGTTGGATGGTTGGATGGATGGATGGATGGGTGGGTGGGTGGGTGGATGGATGGATGGATGGATGGATGGATGGATGGATATTTACCTCCAGTCTTGCCTGTTCCCTTGGCATACCGTTCATATTAAAGTATGCCTGACAATAGGTAGAGTGATTCGGACCACGAGAATCACTTTCTGGATAATCTTTGGCCTGTTGATATAATCAATAAGACAAGAATCGTGTTTAAGATGGTGTAACACTCGCCTCTCTTCTCTGGTATCAAAGTCATAGTAGACTATCAATCACATGTGTGTCGAGTTTGTTAGGTCTCTCCCTTGATTCAAGGGTTTATCTCCCAGCTCTGGTTTTTATCCCACCGCAAAACTTAGCACGCCAAGATCCGATTCAATGTGTAAGTAAGTCCTGACCTGACTTCAATTTTACCCACTGATTCACTTACATTGCCTCGCCTCTTTCTAAGGTAGTGTAGTAGGTCACCATTAGGTAAATACTCCACAATAAGGAACATTGGATCCATGATAGTACCACAGCCGATCATATTGACGATGTTACGGTGAGATCCAACGTCTTTCATCAGCTGAATCTCTTTCAGGAAGTCCTTTCTCTGATCGTCATCGGAGGAGTCTGAAAAAAAGATAACAAAACTGGCATCAAAAAGACTAGAATAAGTTAAGTTGTAATCTCTTTGCGTTTGTCTTCTAATAAATTTCGTATCAAAGTCTAGACTTATCAATAAGTTAAGTACCATGCATTATAAGAAGAAGAAAAAGAAAAAAAGAAGAAGAAGTAGGCAACAAACCTGCCTTATTATTATTATTATTATTATTATTATTATTATTATTACTATTAAACGTCCCATCGCTAACGACAAAGCATACACTCATACCGTGAAGCATCTTGACCGCCACGAGAAGAGGATCGTCACCCCTGCTTGATCTTATACTCCTGATGCTTCTACGTCCAAAGCTCATACTTGAAGAACCACCTTTCGATGATTGGTCTGGTAATTCTAATATCATTGCTTTATAGACTTTACCAAACGCGCCCTCGCCGATTACTTCGATCAGTTCAAGATTATTATGAGACATTTCCCAGTGATCAATGATGACCCCTTTGTGCCTGAAGACAACAGAAAAACAATCAATACCATCTTTAATATTTATACTCAATTCTTGAGAACAAGTCCTCATTTGACTCTTTAATTCTTTGATCTTTCCTAAGCTAAACCTTTTTCTCACTCAAGTATAGCAAACAAAACTCAAGATACACTTAGCATACAGCAAAACTAGTAATTCGTTGATGGAATTATTTTGTTTTTATGAACGAAATATATATCAATGTTTAGGACATTACCTATTTGAACAACAATGCATTTCGCGTGTGCGTACGTTCAGATGGTATAGGTAAACCTCGTTTTAAAACTAATAGACCCTTTTCGAGTTCCAAATTACCGCTCTATTTCTTGATAACAGACTCATTTGCTCAGGCTAAGCCTCGATTTTGTTAAGAATATTCACGTGTTCTAGTCAAGGTCCGTCAAGTTTCAAAGTGTTCGTATTGTTGAACTTGTGCATTCTTTACTTTACCGTTGGTATTTGCGAGTAATTAGACACTGATTCGAGGCTTAGCCTGAGCAAATGGGTCTGTAATCAAGAAACACAGCGGTAATTTGGAACTCGAAAAGGGCCTATTATAAATCCTTCGCCCACATAACTTTACAGCGGTTGCTATGACAAGCTCAGCGGCGTATTAACGAACCTGTCAACTTTGCCATGCTCGACATCTTTTTGTTTTTTCCAGCGAATGAAGTGTAACAAAAGTAAAAGCAGGATGGCCAGGAACACAAGAATGCCGACAACCAGCAATGCAATCTGACCAGAAGTCCATGTTTTTGATGCCACAGATAATTCTGGGGGAAATAATTAGTATAGGAAATCGCACGATCTCGAGTACAATTCGGAATTCAAAGGAGTGATGTTTAGAAAGTTTTCAAAATTGGACCAGCCTTCCGAGGCGAGTCCTATGAATTCCAAATTGTACGAGAAGATTGTGCGTTTTTTTGTTTATAATACGCTCAACAAAATTGAGCAATTTAATTGTGACAATACAGAGTACAATTTGGGATTTAATTGTACTCCTCTTTTCCAATCAGAATCGAGTAATTTTGTTGAGTGTTTTATTATATATAATATATGATATATAATATATAATACTACGGATACTACGATAACCTTGGGAAAGATCTTAACAACATCACAAAATACGAAAAAGTTAATTTTTCTAATACATGAAAAAATAGATTTTTTTCCCCGACTTTATGAGAATTTTTAAGAGCACCAAAACGACGAAATATGACAAATCAATGTATCTCTTTGTCTTTTTGTCGAAAATATCTATGAATTATTTTAGAATGATTGACTAGCCGTGAATTCGCGCAATCATAGAGTCTGCCTATTATTTTATGAATCTTAATTTTTTTCTGATCACTTCCAATGGCGCAAGTTTTGCTCCAAAAGCTCGTGAGTAGGCTTCCATTAAATACCGATTATCTCGAAAACAAGCTCGCGACACCCCATTTTTCTTTTCACATTTGGAATCAAGCATTAAATGTCACTTTAAGAGAATGTAGTTTTTAAAAAAGGGTAAATTTTTTCCCCAAAAGTAGCCAGTCGCCTTCAACGAACGAACATTTAAGAATTTGTTATCTGCATTCGATATAACAATTTGTGATTTATTTTTCACTCAGTAGGATAGAGATTTTTTCCTGTAAACATTATTCGGACCGGAAAGCATATTCATATTTCTATCATTTGCAATTGGAGCGAGCACGGTTTTTCCATTGAACGATTTACTATGCATGGTTATGTATATATGGGAATACGCATACCTGGTGGACGGGTTGTAAGTGTTTTAGGTATCCCTTGAAAAGCGTGAGTATTTTCAAACACTGGTGTCACCTTGAAAAAAATATTGAAAGATTTGTTAGAATATTTATCATGATTACAGAACAACATCCCACATGGACCAATGCATCATTAGGACATTATACCCATTGGGAGAAAGTCATTGGTAATAGTAAGGGGTTTCTTGTCTACGGACTAGAGGTCAACTATTCTCTACCTTAGACTGCGATCGAGCTTACTGATCAGTCCATCAGTTGATAGCGGAGACCGCCCAAGCTTCTTATATACAGCACAAAATATTTTATTTGAGAGTCATTTTAGCGCATTCACACCAATTTAGGGACACTTTTTTACTCACCATCTACTACTACATTCAATGTTCTATTCCGGTGACAATCAACTCACATGAAGATTTTTAGAGTATCATCTAATTTCACTTACCGTTATCTCTATCTGATCTTTTTGGCGAATATTGCTCATATTGTAAAATGTCCTAATCTAAAAAAACATAGGAATTTGAATGGTGAAATTAGGAGACGGACGATAACGAAAGATAGAGAGAAGGGAAAAGGGAAAAGGGAGAGAAGGAGGGAGGGGGAGAGAAGAAGGGAAGGAGGGAAAGAGGAAGAGAGGAATAGAGAAAGGGGGGAGATAGGGAGGGAGGGGTAAAAGAAGAAAGGAAGGAGGGAGAGAGGGGGGGGGGGGGGGAAGAAGGAGGGAAGGAGGGAAGGAGGAAAGGAGGGAGAGAGGAATAGAGGGAGGGGGAAGTGGAACAGGTTGTTCAAGGGCTCTCAGAAGCCATTAATGTTACATGTCTAGTAAGGCTTACAATTTTCCATGAAAAAATTAAAATGTCGTCGTCATTTTTAGCTTCAATTTCTGCCTAATTTTCATTGGTTTCTGACCAAATTTAGTTTCACCAGAAATATGCTGAAAATTACCGTTTTGCTGGCCAGACATTTTCTGTTGGTAGAGGGCTTGGAAGGACAATCAAGTTTGTCGTCAGGGTAACCAGTTAATCTATAAGCCACTTTGTAGTATGATACGATTCTCTGAAATAATGGAGGCGACCATCTCCATAACAGACGATACGTATTGCTTGTTTTGACAAAGCTATGGTCTAAGTCTTGTATCATGAGTTTCTCATTCTCTAGAACTGAAAAATAAAGACGATATATTATGTGTGAGTTAGCCAAGCCATGACTTAGATCAGCCCAGAGGTTGTTTCAGAGTTCCGTCTGTGAGTTAGCCGTGCCCTGACGTAGATCAGCCCAGAGGTTGTTTCAGGGTTCTAACTTTGAGTTAGCCATGCCCTGACTTAGATCAGCCCAGAGGTTGTTTCAGGGTTCTAACTTTGAGTTAGCAGTGCCCTGACTTAGAACAGCCCAGAGGTTGTTTCAGGGTTCAGTCTGTGAGATAGCAGTGCCTGACTTAGATCAGCCCAGAGGTTGTTTCAGGGTTCGAGCTGTGATTTACCCAATTGGAAACGCTAATGGGGGGATTCTAGTTGCAAAAACTAATGATAGGTGTCATGCATCGTTTCGGGCAAGATGGCTTCATGGAATGGTTTGTTACGTATGAATACCTGGTAGACTCGCTTGTCCTTTAGCTGCTTCTGTCAAAATCCATGGATCACGATAAACAGGTATAACCTGTTTTAAAGGTACAAGTTTCATGTTTAACAGGGCTATTTCATTAATTTCCGTATCACTCAAGCCGGGGACCTCAGTAAATCTCGGGTGGCTCGGACAACGAAAAGGGAAGTGTTAAAACATTAAATACGGGGTAAAAATTCTGAACGTCTTCTCCAGGACTGAGGAGGGTCTTTAAGTGGAAGTTCACGAGTCAGACGAAAAAGATCATCATCTTCATAATTGAAAGCAATGAACTAGCACTGTGAACGTATAATATATTCAATATATATTATATAATATAAAATATTGTATGAAATCATACCTCGTAAGAAACCTTTTGTGTATAGTCCAACCCTCTCACCTCATACCATAAATTTTGCTAGAAACAACAAAACAAGTATGTTATTCTCTTAGTCTCTCTCTCTCTCTCTCTCTCTCTCTTCTCTTCCAGCCAAACAAGCCCACATCCCTTTGCAAGGAATATACCCCAGATTGGTTAAACACAATCACGTGATGAATTTGGAAACGGCCAAGATGCGGCTTACCAGACACAGGACGGCAGCTGACTCGATCTACTAAGAGCAAATATCAAACAATCTTTACCGTTGTATTCCTTGTGGCATTAACGTCTCCCGACACTGTATAGGTGATATTGTATCCTTCTATTCTACTGTATTTGAACTTGGGTTTAACCCATGAAATGTTAAGAATAAATCTGTCTCCAGGTGACATCGGCGTCTGAATGCGATGCTCTATGTTTGCAATGATTGTCTCATTTACTGGAAGTCCTAGGAAAAGGAAGATGAGGGTAAATTAGCACTATCACTAATGAAGGGAAACTATTCATGGTTCCGACTCCCCTTAGCTACCGTTGCTATGTCCCACAAGTTTAACAAATTATCTAGAATATCTCGGGGTTTATAACCCTGATTGCGGAAAATTGATCATGAATTGTTTCAATAGTTTACTGTCTTGCGAACCCAATTTTGTATAGAATATTCATGTGTTACAGTGAAAGTACGTGGAATTTCAAAGTGTTTGTATTGTTGAAGTTGTGCATACTTTCATTTACCGTTGATATTGGTGAAGATTTTAATGATGAAAAGAGATTAGCCCTTAATAAATGAGTTTGTAATCAAGGAACACAGCGGTACGAATACGAATTTGAAAAAAAAACATATCTTACCTGGGGTCTTGATAGTAACTACTCTGGCAATACCCAAATCATAAAACTCACTTCCAAAATCCGGGGTTATCTGATGAAAAAGATCGAAAGAATTAGCTTTGTTTCTGTTTGACAAATTAGCCAATGCATTGCAAAACTTTAAATGCAGTTGATATATCCTATCACTCCAGTGCTCAAGGACCCAGCGAGTAGACTTTATAAAGGTTAAAACGCTAGGTTTTGCCATCAAAATTCAAACCCGACATCAAACAATAAAGATAGGGCGTGTTTGGTTTTTAATTCAAGGAGAATAAACCAAAACAACAGCAGCAGCAACAACAACAACAACAACAACAACAACAACAACAACAACAAGAGAGCTAGAAGCAGCAACAACACGGCCGCCATATTGGTTGATATAATGTTGTCAACATAAATGGTATTTAATAGTAGATTTCCCTTGAACATACCGTGACATTTCGTTCCAGGTTGGGCTCGATGTTCGACATGATATAATAAGTATTGATCTGTAAAATAATCATATAAGACTTCATCAAACTAACGGCTGATCATCAAACAACGTTTTCATTGCAGTTTCGCACGCATTATCGAGGTATGTTAACGTTTTAATGATTAAGGGATGCCATCATTCGTTCGTTCTAGGTTTTTGAAGTGAAGAAAAGAAAAGAAAAAACAACCAAAGTTTGCGAAGGTAAACTTACTATATCAAAAATCCGCTGTGGCCAAAAGCGCTGTATTGTCGGACGAAATACCGGATAACTTAGATCATAATCAGTTACAACTGGACATGGCTGTGTGGGAGGCAACCAAGTGATATTGGCCGTGAACCGGAAGTCACTTTGGGTTTGAAGTGAATGTGTGAGATTACGAACTGCCTTGGCACTGTCAGGTGTTGGCAGAGGATCAACTGTTGGATTAGAAAAGTAGAAAATCAGAAATATGGCTAAAACTACCTTAACTATCACAACAACAATAATAATGATTTATTTGCCACTGTATACTAGAAGTACCTGAATAATAAGAAAATATAAAAGATATTATTTCAATTTTTTATAAGTAGTAAAATACATTGATTTATTTTAGATAGTAGTTTGTCGTAATTCAAGCTTTCTAGCTATTTTGTCTATCTATAACTATATGTGGGAGAGCTCTCAAGTTGCCCCCATCCCCACCCCCTCCCCCACCGGGTCTCTTCTGTCCTCTAAACAATCCCTACAGTGTCGGAGGTGCTCAGAATTTCATGCAGAACTTACATGTACAACAGAATGACGTGTTCATACTTGGTAGATAATGACAGCCTGAAAAGAGAATGAAAATAATTGTTATTTATTACTTATCTTTAATTCAATAATCAATACCAGTTTAATATCTATTACTATAATTTAGTGTTGTTACAATTTAATTAAGTACTAGATATATCCCTCTCGCTAACTCATTTCAGTGTGTGTATTTATAAACTATCTATTATTATTATTATATTATATATATATATTTATTCCTATTGTATTTTGAGTTACTCAATGACCAAATGATGATATTTCACAATCATCGCTTGCTATATTGCAACTTACCTTTGTAGTAATATTCAATACTATTTGGTTTACTGGGAAGACATTCAGTCAGAGAATACGCCTATGAAGCAATAGTAAGAATATGAAATATATCTAAGTAGGTAAGTAGCCTAAAAAGTTTCCTAGATTTTCCATAATGGTTCATATATGTACTTAGTACAAATACGTTATACACCGTCATTGTCTTCCTTGTTTATTTCTTTTTTCTCTTTATTCATTGTTTTCCTTTCTTTCTCTTTCTCTTATCTGTGTTTTAGTTCGTCAAGTAACATCGCGCCCACAAGAGGCGTCACTTTTCTTCTTGAAATTATGAATTTCCAGGACACCAAATGAAAAAAATTACGTTGCTAATAAGAGGTTACTAACGAATTACTAATGAGCTTTTGTATTTTTATTCCAATGGTGGACAAGTTTTTATTTTTCGCTGCTCAATTTTCACAGGCTTCGTGACACCTCAGTTTTGCAGTGACGTCATTTCTACGTCAGTATTTCAGATCAACTGGACGTCGTGCGTACTTACAGTGAATGATATGTTGCAGGTCAAAGTTTCTTGATATAATGTTCCTAAGAAACGGTTTATATTTTTTTCCTGAAATAAAGAAACAATTTCGAACATTGATGAAATTAATTAACCAATCGTAACTAAGCAATAGCAACCCACATAACCACGAACCAACCAACCAATCAACGAACTGTGAATTCACCGACCGACCGATCCACCAACCAAGCAACTAATGAATCCACTGACCAACAGATCGACAAACCAACTGCCCAGCCAAACAGCTAACGAATTCAACGACTTACCAAACGACCGACCAAGCATCTAATGAAACCACAGACCAAAAAACCAACCAACCAACCCATCGACCAACAGACCAAACAACTAATGAATCTACAGACTGACAAACCAACCTACCGACCCATCAACCAACAGACCAAACAACTAATGAATCTACAGACCGACAAACTAAACCACGACCGAATAACCAGGGGTAGGTGGAAAGATGGGTGATTGGGTAGGGGGTGGGTTGGATGGATGGTGGTTGGGAAGGTGGGTAGGTGGGTAGGGGGGTAGGGGGGTAGGTGGGTAGGTGGGTAGGTGGGTAGGTGGGTAGGTGGGTAGGTGGGTAGGTGGGTAGGTAGGTAGGTGGGTAGGTGGTAGGTGGTAGGTAGGTAGTAGGTGGGTAGGTGGGTAGGTGGGTAGGTGGGTAGGTGGGTAGGTGGGTAGGTGGGTAGGTGGGTAGGTGGGTGTGATGGTAAGCAACTTTACCTTGGATATTTTATCCCTTTCAACATATAATTTTTTACAATGGCCACCTGTTCTCTTTGATTGCCCGACGTATTTGGTAACAAACGACGAACCTAAAAATAAACCAAAAAAACAAGGCAAAAAATTAAAATTGTGTAAAAAATATATATATAAAAAATAAGATAATTATTATTCTCAGGGAAATGAAACGGAAATTCACAGCAGCTAAGGAAGTACAGGGGATAAATGAAGGAAGGAAACGAAGAAAGAAAGAAGAAAGAAAAGAAGAAAGAAAGAAAGTAACAAAAAATGTAACAAAAAAAGAAACACAGAAACAAGACAAGAAGACAAGATGGAAGGAGGTAAAGAAAGGAAGAGAGAGGCAAAGAAAGAAACAATCACAGAAAGAAGAGAAAAAAGAGAAAAGAAAGAACGAAATGAATAAGCAGAAACCGTTCACCATAAAACTAGCAAATAATATATAATATACAAATAATATATCCACCGCCGACTGCAAGGCCAAACATACCAGGAGTTGGTGTAAACCATACTCGAAACTCTAGTTTATCTGCAAAGCCATTGGGATTGTAAACCAAAGAAGCATTATGTAGAGATGCAATGGGCTCAGCTTTTTGGAAACCTTGGGAGAAAAAAGACAATATTAACGTCCTATTTTGACGGGGGAGAAGTAATAAAACATGCCGCTTAGTTGGATAGTGCGAGAGCCATTTCTTCTAAAACAATTTATTATTTCATTAATTATATTTTTCTATTGATAATAGTTATTATAATGCATTTTATTAACGTGTCATTTTTTCTTTAGCGTATTAAAACAATAATACTACAATAAGTGTGTTAATAATACTACAATAAGTGTGTTAACACTTACTGATAAAAGGCGATTGTTGTCCTTCTTCGAGAATACTGACTTCAGTGAGTGCAACCACAATGAAGGAAAAGCTTATTCCATCATATTTAGATCTGTAGCTTCTAGGTTGAACACTACAAACTTCTTTAGCTGTGATGATGGCGTTTGGCTCTAAAAACACGAGCTACGAAAGAAAGTTATCATTAGCCAATCAGAATCGATCACATTTGCAAAACTGTAAAATATCTCCAAAGTAGTATCATAGGACTCCCAGTCATACAAAGACTGTTCTATATTTTTACTGTACACTTTACGGTATACCGAATACTGCAATGGCTTTACATACATAAGTAGTATCATAGGACTCCCAGTCATACAAAGACTGTTCTATATTATTACTGTACACTTTACGGTTTACCGAATACTGCAATGGCTTTACATACATAAGTAGTATCATAGGACTCCCAGTCATACAAAGACTGTTCTATATTTTTACTGTACACTTTACGGTTTACCGAATACTGCAATGGCTTTACATACATAAGTAGTATCATAGGACTCCCAGTCATACAAAGACTGTTCTATATTTTTACTGTACACTTTACGGTATACCGAATACTGCAATGGCTTTACATACATAAGTAGTATCATAGGACTCCCAGTCATACAAAGACTGTTCTATATTATTACTGTACACTTTACGGTTTACCGAATACTGCAATGGCTTTACATTAACCTGATTCACCCAATCACAGCTTGTGGTCACGTTTATATAAACTCGACGCCATCTCCCACTCCCTCCCGTCGTCTCCCCTCTTACAAAATCTAAAATCTGCCATCAGCTTACCCCTTTAAGCGGTGTTGGTGTTTTTAAAACCTTGTCACCAGTCATTCCCTCTTTCAACAAATAAACAACTGTTCCGCTGCGATTGACAGGTGGTTGCCATGACAACGTCAATGTGGTGACATTCCTGGTAGTATTATGGACTACTCCTGGTTTTCCAATAGTACTCCCATCGCCTTGGTAAATATTGGTCCAGCTTTTAGTAACACCAAGGAAAGTACAACTCTGGTTGCAGTTAACACTTGCATTTGGCTGTAAGGAAGAAAGAGTCGACATTGACATTTGAGCGATGTCACTAAGAGGTCACGTGACTCTACCCCTTAAGGAGGCTCAGGGTAGTTTTGGTCTGGCACACCTAGCCGCATTGAAACGACTACAACTTCATCTTGAATAACTCGATCTGCAAGCGCTTTTCACACAATGTCAGGAAAGGATTAAAGATTTCAAAAATGATAAATTAATTTAAAGCGGCCTTTTCATTATGACGTAATGATGACATCATAGAAATCGTTTACCGCTTATTTTCTCAAAAACTAGACTTAAACTTTCAAAGCGACTTGCACCAGTCGATAGTATTCATCAAGGCACCCAACATATTGCAATATGAAAAAAATGTATGAGAGCGTTTTTCAAATATTACGCGATGAATATTTTCTTGGACTTTTACTATTATTTCCAGCGTGTTAACTTTATACCCTCAAAATCGGGACTTTAATTTAGTGGATTCAATATTTTTAGTAGCTAGAATATAGGTACGGATATAGACACTGTCCTTATTGAGTATGAATCAAATTGTGACTTTCTTTCTAACGTTGTGGATTTTTTGATATGAAGCTAAATGACCCCATTTGTTGTAAAAAAGCGATAGAAAATATCGAAGAAAGCGACATTTAAAAAATCGTCGAACCATTTTTTTTCTAAATGAAGTCACTAAAAGATGTATCTTTTACAAATATTCTCCTTTAATTTCATATGCATTGAAGAGTTTTAAGGCAGTCAAATAAAAATAAGTACGTCATCAATCCTTTCCTCACATTGTCTGAAAAGTGTTTGCAAATCGAGTTATTCAAGACGAAGTTATAGCCGTTTCATTGCGGCTAGGTGTGCGAGACCAAAACCAGCCAGAGCCTCCTTAAAACGAGCAGTTGCGTGAAAAAATTAAAATATCATCTTGATAAAAAAATTTTTAAAAGTCCCCTTCACAATTCCCTGCGTCATCTTGACCTTAAAGAGTAACCGTGCCTGTGCATCGAAGCAAGAACAGCGGTGAAATTGCAATGATAGAGACATGTGTTGCAAGGTCAGTAGTATAGGGAATGGGGGTTCCAGCGCAATCTCAACACGGGCAAGACCCGTGTCAAAAATCCACCTACGGAAACAACCCCACTCCAAGTGTGGTTGGGGGCAACAGCGCAAATATGTTAGTCTATATATGGAGTGCGAAGAATGTAAAGAGTTTGTTTATGATTTCTGTGTAAAGTGCTTGAAACCCAAGTTTGTACCTACTAAACCAAATAAGTATATTTGTTGTGGTAAGAAAATGCAAATAGAAGACGACACGTCAGCACAGTGTTACGAGTGTGGTAAGAATATTCGTAATGCCGTACCAAATGCTACCAAAGAGCAATATTACGCCAATGGAGGTCGTAAGAAAACACCTTATAAGAGAATAAAATACTTTAGGGACTGGATTATAAGAGCATATTTTTGCCCATTGTTTCGGCAACCATTTTCGGCTACCTTTTCTACTCTCGTAGACACATTTTTGCACAAAGTAGTATTTTTTTTTTGTGCCCACTGTTTTGGTAGCAAGCACCAGGAATGTCCGTAGGGAAGTAGGTAGAGGCGAAACACCTCTTCTTTTCGTATGGACCCCAAAACGAGACACCGCTACCTTGCAAGGGCTGCGAAACGCCGCTCTTAGTAGCCAAAAACCTTCTGCCCTCTATATATACATGGAAGAGCAAAAGAGTATTTCGGCAACATTGCAAGAGATGGGTATACGTGCGAAGAATAGGGTGCTAGCACATTTGCTGTTAGACAATGCGTACGATGGAAATCTACTGCCCGACATATCCAAGTGCGACTATTTGCACGGAAACGAAGGTACTACCAGCCTGCAGCCGCTATCCGGGCTGCCACCGTTTGTAGACGATGTGTTTGTCTATGGATTTGTCGCAGAGAACGACATGTATGGACGCATATGCAGAAACGCAAAAACGCTGGTATCCAAAATATCCACGGCGACCCAGGAAGCCTTTGGTACGTTCCTACATATCCAAATAGTACACAGCTGCAGGCAAGGAAAAATAGTAGATCGCGTCTCCCACATGGCAGCCAAGTGGTCCAGCTTGCATGGAGAACCCGCAGCGGTATTCGTAGCCAAAGTAGACACCTCGGAATTGTCCATAGAAACCGTAGAGGAAAAGATACCCAAGTTTGCTACTTTGCTAGATGCGCACGGATATGGTATCTATTCCGTAGACTACACACAGGATTTCTCCGGAACCTTGGATAGAAAAGCTTTGGTGCGCAGATTGTTGCAGATGGGCTACGAAATGCAAGGAGAACTAGGTGGACGCAAAGGTACTATTTTGGACAACACACACCAAGTAGGCAGCCACGTTTGCACTTGGATGGAAGACGGGAAAAGGACTAAGATATACAACAAAATAGTATCGAACTTCGAAGCCGGCGAAGTGCAAAACCCAGTAGGAGCAAAGTTGGCAGAGTATGTGGATTGTCCGAACGACCACCTGCGTAGGACATTCCTGCATCCAGACGTGCAGAAAAGAGGATGCAGCAGAGTGGAAATATCCATCTACGGCAGGGATTTCTCCAAAGAAAACACCAATGCCATTGCGGAGACTATAGAACCTCTAGCAGACATATTCGTAGTACAACCACCCAAAAACATGTGGTTGGCGCTCGCGGAACACTTGGACAGATGTTTGTGTATTTGCTGCGAGGAAACGAAAGAGATTTTCCTGGCGTGGTACTGCCACGCGACAACAGGGCGCATAGCCGGCGTACGCGTACGGGGCAACGACAAGTGGGAACAGTGCGTACTTTGGACCATAGCAGAGTTTGGCCTGCGCAAATGCCCCATATTCCGCATAGACGTGCGTGGATTGGACCCAGTGGAAATACTACCGCTGCGATGCTACACAAAGGATTCTCCCACGGTGTTGGCTGAGTCTAACAAACCCACACGCGTGCACAAAGATCCGCCTACTATCGCAGATTTTCTCCCAACTACGGAACACGTGGAGTGGGTTTGGCGCACGAAGAAGGCACAAAAGATAGGAGTGGAAAAGAGTCTCTTCGGAATACTAGAAGTGCCTACGGACCGCAGGATATCCTTTCTGTCCAAGAGAAAACGACAGCAGCGATTGGAAGACATACGGGACGATTTGGAAGGAGACGAGTGGGTAGAAGCCACAAGAAGATACCACGCAGAACTGTCGGAACAAAGGCAGTCCATCCTGCGGCAAAAAGAAGAGGACAGAAAAAGAATAGAAAAAGAATTGGAAAAGTACAGGAAACTATTGGATAGGATTTCCAGAAGAACAGACAATCTGCGTAGATTGTTCTTTGGAGAGGAAAGCCCGTTTGGCCCAGAGACGCCTAGGGCCAAAGTGCATAGGATGGACCAAATACCTGCAGGAGACTACAAGATACTAGGATATGCGATCCCCAGAGACTTGGACGCCAACTGGTTGGCAAGAGGGCACCGCGTAGTATTGCGAAGGAATAGAGAAACTTCTGTAGCATGGGCCACGGAAGCCCTATTGGAAGCGTGCGCGGCTGGGAAGTTCGAAGCGAACGGCAACATACGCACTGCCATACCAGGAGAAGAAATATTGGTGGAGTGGCAGAACAACATAGCCACTGCCTTCGTGCCCGAAGGACCTGGTTTGGATACGTACTACGAATTGGCTAGGAAAGTAGAACATCCCACACACCCGGAAAGACTACTAGAAGTGCCTGCGCCGCCCAACAAAGAATGTGTACAGGCGCTACATATGCATCCAGGCGAATACCAATGTTGGAGATACGCCAAAACCACCTACAGAAAAAAAGAAAGGACGATCCTATTCCTTTCGGAGAAATGTCCGGAGTGTGTTTTGGAGGGCTGCACGGTAGAACATGCTACTACTCCGGTTTGGGGACACTTCTTGGACGAGCAAAAGATAGACTGGACATCGCAGCCGCCGCTGTACTGCAAGATAGGCAGAGAAAAGACAACCAAAGCAAAGAAGAAAGACCGGCTAGTGCACGTCTCTACTCCATCTCCGGAATCCTAGAATTTCTCTGCGGTTTCGTATCCTCCGCTGGATGTCTGTAGTAGACAACTTTGGGTGGTTGCATGCGCGCCCAAACGACAGCAGCAATGCCTGCGACTGTAAATAGCACATTGCCGGCTATTTGCCAGTCTATTTTCGTGGATACTTCCTCTACTTCGTTCTCTATTTCTTCCACGTCTATTTTCTCGAACGAATCTTCTTCCTCTTTTTGCTCCATTTTGGCTAGCAATTCCTCCTTTGCGTCTCGGAGTTCTTCTCTAGCTTTTTGGAGATCGTCCAGGACTATAGCAAAGGAATCCTGCACTTCTAGGAAATGTTTCTGCAAATCCGTAGTAGGTGGTTTCTCGGGAATCGCTACCTCCAAACCATTCTCTCGCTCTATCCTGCGTATCTTTGGTATGCCTATGCCGTACTTTTTGGCTACCTTTTGCAGTCCTACTCCATTTCTCCTATCTTCCAACAATCCTGCGATTTCTTCCTCGGATAGTATTTTGGGTGTTGCCATATATATCTACGAATACGGTTCGAACATAGCTAGGTACCTATGGATCCATAGGGGTATTCCGTGGGTCCATAGGTATATAGATGTATCTCTACATAGCTGCGGGTATGGTCGCATACATGCTAGGAAAGCAAAGAACAACACAAATACTTTTGGAGATCTTGGAAGGTCTCTACAGACTTCGCATACCAGGCTACGTAGCCACTTTGGCGCAACTACCGCGACGTAGATAGTAGAAGGGAGGTGAATCGCCTCCCTTGCTACGAGGGCACTGTTTCGGGGATCTGGAAATTGCTACTACGGACATTCCTGGTGCTTGCTACCAAAACAGCGGACACAAATATGTGTCTACCAGGAAAGCCCGTGTGGGAGTAGAAAAGGTAGCCGAAAATGGTTGCCGAAACAATGGGCAAAAATATGCTCTTATAAACCTTAGTCTCAAACTTCTTACCACATCCACAATCATAACTGCTCATA
The DNA here is from genome assembly GCF_029948245.1 of Actinia tenebrosa. NCBI lineage: Eukaryota > Metazoa > Cnidaria > Anthozoa > Actiniaria > Actiniidae > Actinia > Actinia tenebrosa. Next base: position 10,169,349 of record NW_028292572.1, read on the forward strand.
CACTTCGTCTTCATTTTCAAATGCTTTTTCAAATCCGCTTCTTTCTTAAAAGTTCTCTTACATTCTTCGCACTCCATATATAGACTAACATATTTGCGCTGTTGCCCCCAACCACACTTGGAGTGGGGATTGTCCGTAGGTGGATTTTTGACACGGGTCTTGCCCGTGTTGAGATTGCGCTGGAACCCCCATTCCCTATACTACTAGGTCACCCCCATTCTCGCTTCGATTCACAGGAATGGTTACTTTTCAAGATGCGCAGGAAACTGTGAAGGAAAGTAGCAATACGTGATGTGCGAAAGAAATTAATATTCATGACGTCAACTTACGCAGTTTTGGGTGCAGTTTTCCACTGAAACGAACTCCTTGTCACAAGGTATTTTACACTGAAGGAAAAAAAAAACATTTATTAGTTTAAAAAATTCTACACGGGCTGATACATTGATGTAGCTAATATATTTAAGGGATCAGTTATCGTGGAAGAGAAGATTTTTTAAAGTTACCACCAATGTTGGCAATGTTGTTATTAGTGGAATACTCATTTGACGGGATTAAGAATGTATCTTTTTTGAGCAGTTTACAATTCAATACATATATACAGCAATTTGCAGAAATTCTGGTCCTTTTTGATGATATCAAAAGTACATCAGAATTTATGAGGTATCAATCCTGATATCTTTTTCGAGTTGGCCACCACAAGGGCTTCCTAAAAAGTATCAGGGATGATATATCGCAGTTAAACGAGGCGTGATTATCATAATTCATTATTAATTCCGACTGTCGTAAATAAAAGGTCTGGAGATGTAAGAAACTTAAAAAAGTTACCTCCAAGCACTGTCTGGACAAACATCTTGAATCATTGATGGGAATCTTAGAAACCTGTTGAATAAAAATGAAGAACCTGTTAAAAGAAAGATTTTCTAAAACTCTATCCAGATAACGTTTTCATTACTACTGTTGTTGTTGAATGCTTAATCGTGTTTCAATGATTTAAATTTTAATTAAGAATTTAATTAAGATTTTTTTTCTAATCTAAAATATCCTTCAATGTTTTTTCCTCAGTTTTTAAATTTCAGTTATTAGATTAACGGCCGTCGAGACTCTAGTCGGCAAACTGAGAGACATCAATCTTCGCGGGTCGAAACAACGACAATAGCAATTTTAACAACTTTAAATTTGTTAAAGTTAATGTCTAAATGATTGATTTAACGTTATTTATGACATGCCTAAATTAGTATGAAAGTGAATTTGTACCGCATTATGGAAAATAGAAAAAATAATGGAAAATCAAAATGTACTGTTCACGATTTTGTTTTTAATTGTATTTTTAGCAAAATGTTGACATATGGCGGCTTTACTGGACTCGTTCTTTTTTTCTCCCCGTAGCACAGTATTTACGGAGTTATAAAACACACACACCACCATCAGCAGAACTGCCAACCAATAGAGCTCATATATTTTATATTTTTAAATTTGTAAATATTAGTAGTTTTATATTGAGGGCCACAAGTTTATTAGTGTAATACACTATTTAGTGCCACCCTCATTAAATAAAGTTATTATTATTATTATTATTATTATTATTATTATTATTATTATTATTATTATTACCTCAATCGTAGGCTAACTACAAAACACAGGCAATCTTAACATATCAACAGCAAGAGTCATCATTGTTAGTACTAGCAACTAGCTAAACGAAACCAATTAAAATAACTGTAATAATTTTCCACGCTTCAAGATTCTTAAAGCATTCTGAACACATTAAAAACGACAACCCTTGCAATATATATTATAAAACTTGTATTCATGCTTAGGCAGTAAAACAAATATTTTTTCTCATTGGTTGCTTTACGTAGTTACTCATAAATTTTATCGGGCTTTACGTTGAAGAACAAGGCATAACTAAAGACAAAAGTGGAACATATTTGGATCGTGCGATTCTTGCTCCAGGCTTAAAAATGGAGCCTTGCTTTGAACCGTGATCGATCTACTTTTTTTTATATTGGCTGTCTAAAGCGAAACGAAGGTGGAAGTGAAACCCTATTTTGATCAAATATTAACTTAACTAGACTTGTGAACTGACAAAAATAAAATAAAAATCGTGCCCCAAATTGTAAACACATAAATATTTGTCAAATTATAGATAATCTTTAAGTTAACGACAAGCTGATGTGAAAATATTAAATTGCAGTGTTCGATAAAGTTTCACGCCTAGGAAATGTACATGATAAAAAAGAATGGCTTTTTCTTACTTAAACGGAAATGTGCCGAGAGCTAAGAGTACCTAAGGATAGTGAACTAAACAAAGTAAGAAACGTGATGTCGTCCTGAATAGCTTGAAGGCTCAATCGCTCAAGCATGTACAATCACTAGGAGTTCATTGATTCTCTTTGCCAACACAATTTTCCTTTTACCCAGAACGTTAATAACATAAAATTTCATTGAAATATGACTTAAAAGTATATAAATTCCATAAAAAGTCTTCATCAGAATAGCATATGACGTACAATTCCGGTATTAGTGAAATAGAGCCATTTCAGTTCGTTTTGATTCCTTGTCGATAATTAAGCCATTAAAGTACAAAATCGAGTCGTTTATTAGTAAAATTAATTAATAAAGATGTCATGATAGATAATTATTTAAAGTATGGTAAAAACATACATTCAAAAGCCACAGTTGTTTTAAATTGAAATCAAAAATGAATGCTGATTTAAGAAGTACTCACCATTGTAATACAATTGGCGTAACAGCGTGCTTTTCTAACAGTAGCTTCATCGTCAAAGACACCACATCGCACAGACATGCATAACAACAGGACTAAGAGAGTAGCCAAGGAAAAACTAATCCTCATCTTCATTTTTAAGATATTTCTTCGCGAGACCAAATTATTCGACGTTCACTGTATGCTGTAAGTGTAAGAATATTAAAGTTATGATAGGGTTGAGTAGGCTTGACGTACTCGGATATAGTTAAGCTGTGACGTTCTCCGTCATGCAGCGGATTTCTGTCTTCAAATAAATATATATGAAGAAACAGTGGGGGAGGGGGTGGGGATGTTACCGCGCAGAGATGATTTAGGGCTCGTCTGCCAACGGAAGAATGTGGATTTGAAAGTAAAACAAACAGATGTGGCTAAACGATTGCTAAAGCATGCCTTCCTTGTCTTGCTAAAAAGCCCTCACGCTAAAAGCATTTGGCCCCGGTATCTGGGTTATTCATTTCTATGCTAAAAAAACGTCATATACGTAAGCAATATCGAAAAATGAAATTAAAAACATTTTTGAATAATTAAATAATTAAATGAAGCTAGTTTACACGGATGGTTTTCAACTAAGAAGTTGTTCCCTCGAAATATATTTAAAAGATTTATAGCTTTAGTTACTAACATCTTTGAGGGGTATGTGTTCCTCCCCCTACCCCTTCCCCTTCCCCCCTTCCCCTTCCCCCCTTCCCCTTCTCCTCCCCCCTTTCCCCTCCCCCTAATTCCCCTTCCCCCCTTCCCCGGTCTTCTATAAATAGATGTATGGTCGTACTTATAGCAGAATGAACGAGATGTAAAAATCTGTTTAGATGTAGTTCATGGGCTCACCCAGTTTGTCTTATATATGTTTCCGCCATATTTTAAATAGAACAACGGTTCCAAACATGCCGATAGAATATATTGCCCATATATGTTATTGAAGCAAAACAGGAATGCATAGAAATAAGAAAGAATAGAATCAGGATAAATGACCAATGAAATCCTCTTTCTAAGGAATCGTTTTTGTCTCATTAGCGGAGGAAGATCTTCTAGTTTTTAAACGGCAATTTGCACGCAGCAACAGAACTATCTAATCCCTGCAAGGCATCCATTCTAAGTATTTCATACAAACGTAAATCAATGTAATAAAAGAAGAGAAAAATCTTGGACACGATGAGGGATCAATGAAGTATTTACACAGAATGGCATTTTTAAGAAGAAATAAATACAGCTGATAAGAGTGAAATCATTAACGTGGGATTCAAAGGGATTCAAAACTCAAGCGATTCAAAACACGTTTGAGATTCGAACTTTCGTCAACGCCAAACATTTACACATGTGTGTCAGTGTGGTTGGGGTTTGATGAAGGCATTGTCAAGCAACGAAGCACGTTCAGAGTTCGCTTGGTTTATCAATATGAATGCTAAAAAAATTTCATATAAAAACTTACAAGCTTATTCTTGACTGAGTTAAGTAATCTGGGTAGTACCCAGTTCTCTAGCCGTGAATTGCTTTGCATGTGATTGAATAAATGAATGAATGAATGAATGAATGAATGAATGAATGAATGAATGAATGAATAGATGATGATGGATGGATGGATGGATGGATGGATGAATGAATGAATAGATGGATGGATGGATGGATGGATGGATGGATGGATGGATGGATGGATGGATGGATAGATGGATGGATGGATGGATGGATGGATGGATAAATAATGGATGGATGGATGGACGGATACGTGTGTCCAACTTAATCAGCTACTAAAACCCATGTATTGTTCGACTATTGAATCAGAAGGTAACTCCTTACCGGTTTAGCTCGGACCGGACTCAGGAAAAAGACAGTCGATATGACTACATCTTCCTTGAATATTTCGCTTAGCAGAGCTGAAGGAAACACTTAATCAAGAGGGTATCCGAGACTTTTGTAATTTTGACTTTTGTAGTTTTGTAAGGTTATTTGTTGTAGGTTCATTTGCAAGTCAGAGATGTTTAAGTGGATGCAAGATTGAGGTTAATAACGATGTCATGAAACATGAAGAGACCTGAAGTCACGCTCAGTGGCCGACTCTAGGAGGATACGCTTTAAATTTCACTTTCATTAGAGGACCAAATTCGGACAGTACAAGTGACAAATGTGTGCATGAATGTGAATGGACAAAATGCATATCTATTTGCCACAACTGAAAATAAAACGAAAGAAAATAATGATCTATGGAAAACCTTTAGCTAAATAAAAGTCAGTAAAGTCAGTAACTTACCACAAGAAAGCGATGGTGACTGGATGTAGGATGTCATATACTGTGCTATACATAGGTATGACGTGGTGTGTGAGACAAGAATAATTCAACTAAGTATTCGTTTCTATATTCATATCTTAAACTAAGGAATATTTTCGGTGTTTACGTTAACAAAACGTGACCTGCCTGACGGATTTTGGGTCTATTTGTTTTTGATTTTGAAATTGATAATACGCAAATGAAGAACAATAAATGTAAATATGACGTCAGAGGAGATGGTCTGAATGATGTCACTACGCTATGCGGAAAAAACAGTTTAGATGGCACACCATAGGTTGTTTAGATCATGCTCGTGTATCGATAGCCTGTTGGACTTGATTTATTTAAAAAATATGACATTTGCAACCAGTTTTGATTCAAATTCATGTTATAACGTGATATCATCCGCATTGTGATAAGTTTGTCCGTTTTTCCTCAGTAATTTCATTTCCGTTAGCCAAAGTTCCTGTTTCATTGAATTACCCATAAGTGAAACTTGCACGAATTTGGTTAATAATGAAATTTGAAAATATTTCACTAAACGAGAAGTGACTAAGGGTTGTATAAAAGCAGGCATTGTAAATCATCGTTAACTAGCAGTTTTTAAAATTGCTTGCTAACTGATTCTAGATCAACGAGATGTTGAAGTTCAAGGAAATTTCCACAAACCTGCCCAAGATTGTTCGTCTAAAATACAGCAAGATGGAAGAATATCAGATCAGTTTTGATGGATAAATCTATCCCTGCTAGAGCAGCAATCACTGAGAAAACCTTGACGAAACGCAGCTGCAGCTACCTGGGTTCGGACCGATTTAGTTGTCTCTATCTTGAACACAACGGCTAGTTACAGTCATTCTTGGCCAAATAACTCATTCGAGTTTCATATTTCATGTGAAACATTTCCTAGAAGCCAAAAGATGATCTCGGTTTAAAATAACTATGTAAACAGGAAAGAATTAATTTAATATAATATTCCTCATAGCATGCAAGCTGGTCGATATAAACTAGGAATAACTTCCTATACTAGATATACAGACTTATACAACATATCGAGAATATATTTGCCATCCAGTCAGGGTGAACAATAGTATTGCCCACGTCATTAATTTAACTGTCGGGTGTTTAAATTTCATTCTTCAGTCTTTTAAATACATCTTCTAGGTTTGGTAAAATTTGCGATCCGAACGACGCATAACAAAATACAACTAATTTATTAATTTAATATGACAACAGATCGATAAACAGCTCCAGCTGATCTGAAATATTGACATAGAAATGACGTCACTACATGTGTCGCGAAGCCTGTGAAAACTGTTGACCACCGAAAAACGACAATCTGTCCACCATTGTAATAAAAATATAAAAACTCATTAGATATTGTGTTACTGTTATCATCCTCTTATTAGCAACGTTTTTTCTTTCATTTGGTGGCCTGTAAATGTATAATTTCAAGAGAAAAAGTGACACCTCAGATTTGCCCAAATTCTCTCGATTCTGATTGACATTTTTACTCAGATCAGTTGGCTATCGTGATGGCCCAACATGAAGCAGCTATAGCGGACAAGTTTTGCTGTTTTTATAAGTCATTGAAAAATATTGAGCCCCTTTAGCGAGAAATTTTTAATATAATATTCTAAAGGTCCGTAAAATCAGACGATGATACTTGGTAATGAATAACTAACATACATGGCCAGTTTGTCCTCTCTTCCCCTAGAAACATCAACATTGCGCATGCTCAGTACACTGAAATGGTTCCTAGGGGTCCCACGTGACAAGCAGAAACTGAAAAAAAAGCCCCGAAGAGAGAATAAAAACTATTGAGGAGAGCTCACCGTCATCATCATTACAAGATACACCATTTTATAAAAGAGGCTTTAGTGGGTAACCCAGTCTTGGGGTTTTGAATTTTGGTTTTGAATTTTGGTTTTGAATTTTGGTTTCGAACAATTTGAATATCATCGATTTTAAATAAAGAAATTATTCATATGATACTAGACTTCAATGAAGAAAAAAACTACTTTTACATGTTTGAAAATATTTTTTGTCATTTAACTCAAACTTGGGGACTACTCTTCCTTAACTTAAACCATTTTTTTAAGAACTAGGAGAAAGCAGCTGCCTGGGATTTTATGCATGCAGAGAGCCTGCAGACAACTTCCTGTTCTAATTCCAGTTTCAAAAATAGAAGCGATTTTCAAAAAAGATTAAATCATTTATTACTACTTCAGTTTTATTTTCAATTATTAACTGTAACAAAGATGGTACGGAGAACATCTAATAATGAGAGGTTCTAATAATAATGGGAGGTTCTTGTATAGCGCATTTATACAACGTCTCATGCAATGCGCTTTACACATTAATGACCAGTGGAGCACTTTACAGGCTGCATATTATTAAGGCGTTAGTAGCAGCCGTGCAGCTTACAATCATGAGTGATTTATTAATACATTAGTGTTATGCCTCCAGACAGGGATAGGGTGTTGAACCGGGAGACAATCCACCCAGTCTTACACGAATAATTCAACAGGTTCTTTTATGTCCCCCATTTTACTGCAGGTTAGGAAGGGTTGGGAGACAGGGCCCTACGGTTTAAAGTCCGTCTTATCCGAGAAGACTTGAAGGTCTAGTGCTTAAATTGTATATTATATATTTCACTTATAATGCAAAACGCCTCAAGCAAGATGACTTTTCGTACCTACAAAATTTCTTTCGGTTGCTATTTTGGTTATGCAAATTTACACTATTGTTCTGGCAATAGTATTCTAATAAAAAAAAATTGGAAAAGTCGATTTGTGGTCAATTTAAGTATGAAACGTAATTAGGGTTAGGGTCTATTTTTGGTTAAAAAAAAGTTAACAACAACTACAGCACGACAAAGAGAAGAAGGGAAATCGGTCTGGCCCACGCTCTTAATGTGCATATATCAGAAAACCATGAAGTAAAACAGTATTGCACCAACGTGTGAACAGGTATATTTACCAGGTTAAAACAAATGATTTGTGTAACTTTAATTTCAACTGAAATGCAATTGACAAGAGAAAGTCAGAGAAGAGTGTTAAAGAAGAAAGTCTAGGAATAGTGACTGATTTTTCGAATCAAATCCTTACCTTAAAAAAATTAACTGGATGGAAATCGCGAGCAGTCGATAGAAAAGGGAGTTCCTCGTCCGATGCTGATCTACTTTTTAACCTTATCCTACAACAGATAACAAATCTCTTTCTTACTCACCTTCCAGCACTTCTCAATTTTCTAAAACCGGTTTAATAAGAAGAAAACAAAAACAAGCAAAAAAACCGTTCCAAAAAATAAACAAGCTAGAGAAAGTAAAACGAGACGAAGTCAATGTCGAATAAATGTCAAAAACAATTAGCAAGATATCGATCGAAAGTCAAGTAGTCAAGTGCTATGATCTTGATAAGGATAAATGGACAATTGAAGTAATAGACAAGTAGTATATCTCTGTTCTCACACCATCCGCCCACACCTTACTTAAAAACCTCATCAAAATATCTGAAAATGAGATGATTTATGACGAGTTTTTGTAATTATAATACTTGTCGAAGGAGATGAATTAGCTGATAAGTGCTTGTTGCTTCGTATTTCGGCTTGGAAAGCTACGACTAGAAAATTGAGAAAGAAATAGAACTATACAAGATCTTTTTTTGAATTGAAGTGTTTAGACAATAAGAAAGACACTCAGTACAAGTGCTGCAATATATCGAGCTTTCTAAAAGTACTGAAAATATATGCTTACATCTATATATATATATAGATATAGCACAGGTAGCCCAAGCTTGGTTTCTGTGGTGTCCTGTTATAAGGAAATGTATGGGGAATCATCAAAAATTTCAATAAAATCATCAAAACGTGAAATAAAGCCTCGAAATTTTACCTAATCATTGAGAAATAGCACTTCTTTCGCTCTGCGTGGTTATTTTTGGGGAAAAAAATCCTTAAAACGGGCTAAATTCAAAAAATAACCACGCAGAGCGAAAGAAGTGCTATTTCTCAATGATTAGGTAAAATTTCGAGGCTTTATTTCACGTTTTGATGATTTTATTGAAATTTTTGATGATTCCCCATACATTTCCTTATAACAGGACACCACAGAAACCAAGCTTGGGCTACCTGTGGATATAGATATAAATTTTGCAAGTCATTTAACAGATATATTATTCTATTCTTTGTAAATTAAAAATAATGCTATATGTAATTAAAGGATCAAATTATTTTCACACTTGTCCGTTATGCGAGTGCTAAGATTTTCACACCCATGAAAATCTATATGAGGAAATGAGTAACCGTTGCATACAGAGTTGATTCGTTATCTCCATCCATTAGTAGTTAGCATCAAGAGTGACTGTGTTTGGGGAACGATTAAACCGCTCTTCAGTCAAGAGAACCACCTTAATGGATACTTATTTATGTCTGAATAGAAGTCCATCCCATACATATGGAGATTTTATCTTCAAAATATTTCTGTCTGATTTGAAGGGAACAGGAAGTTGGGGAAAAACATCGAACAGCATTCATACAAATTTCGAGTTTAGATGAAGACAAATATCGAGCAGGACACCTCACTGTTATTAATATACAAACAGCTAATATTTGAGAACTTTGTCATTAAAAAAAAGAACTGCGTCATTAGAAAATGCCCTGTTTGTGTTTCAAAACGAGAGACAAATCCTATTCCTAAAAATGCCATCATTTTTGACTGGCTTCTCAATTAGTTTTCTTCAGGTAAACGGATATTAATGATTCCGGATATTCACTACTTATCTACGTTAAAGACTTGAAAGGGTTGGATTACCGATAGATTTTTAAGAAAGGCGCTTTGTCGTGACAAACTGTTAATATAATGGTAAAAATTAAAAACAGGTTAAATAAATATACACTCCACGCATTTAAAAAGAGGTAGATGATTAAAAACAAATGCTATTTAAAAAAAAAAAAAAGATGAAGAAAGAGAGGAAAAGGAAAAAGAAAAAGAAAAGAGAGAAATAAGAAAAAGAATATAATTGTCTAAGAAATGTCTAAGCAACATAATGAATCCCAAAATGATTTTAACGAATTTAAGAATTAACCAAACAATTAATCGCGGTTTTTTAGATTAATTTTTTCTTGTTTATACTGACTAGTGTATTTGAAAAGCCTTTGCTTACAACCACGAGATATTAAAATATATATAAACAGGATTTTAATGATTTTAGGTAGTGCAAAATTTATTAAAGTTATGAAAAAAGTTCACATTGTGTAGCTAGTATTTTGTTTTTCCATTTGTGAAGCAGTTAATAGCTTTTCTTGATTGTAGTCAGTGATGAAAATGCAGCTTAGCAACATCTTGTTGTTTTATTTCTTTATTGAACTAGTAAACCGCAGCTTGCTTTCTACGTAGAACGTTCGCGAAACTGTGAAATTGGACTTTAGACTAATTTTAGCAAAGACTTTAAAATAACATCAATATATGAATGCAAGATCGCACTTGAGAATAGAGTCCAATATAGAGAGTATTGGACGGAACTTAGGTGGTAAGTCGATTTCTATCAAAGCCGTACGTTTAAATACAATAACTAATCTCTTTCTTTTTTGGCATTTTTTAATTTAAAAATGAGAGAAAATTGAGAGGAAGAAAGAAATGTTGAAGAAAATCTGTGATATTGGCCAACAACCATGTTTAATCACGAAGCTGTGGGCATATCAATCATTCATCAAGAACCTTTCAAATTGTTCTTGGGATACGAAAAATTTGCTCACCCATAACTTATGAATTTACAACACTCTGTTAAAATATAGACATATTCGTAGACTTACCTTTTTAAAAAAAATATGGCTGAAAACGCTGAGACAGCTATTACCAATTCAGATATTTACGTGTGCTTGTATTCAGGTTAACTGAGTAAAAAATGAATAAGTTAGTGTTACTGTCCGCACGTTCGGGTTTTGAAGGCATGATTGTCAGGTGAAAGTGTACATGTCACAAGTCAAGGTCTGGAACAAATTTAATTCATTAATTGGATATTTTTGAGGTTTTTTTGTAATAAACGTTTTGTAATAATTTTGCCAGACGAGTAATTAGATCGTTTATTTGTTGATGGTTGGGACATCTTGTTTGCCGTCCCATTACAAAATAAACTTCTGAATATGCAGAGCTAAACGTGTTTCGTAAAAGTCATGATTTGAGCTACATTGATTTGATGCGCCTATACATTTGACGTATTTAATCAAGTGGAACCTCGACTGGAAGCCATTGTTTCGTGGTCATTTAAGCTAATTCGAGAAACGACGAAATCAGTTTAAGAGAAAGAAAGAAAGAATGAATGAAAGTAAGAATGAAAGAAACTAAAAAAAAACAACAAATGAATGAAGGAAAAGAGCAAGGAATCGAGCTGTGAGTTCAAAGACATATGAGTAATTAACCTTTAGATTTATATATTTAAATAGTCACATCGATTCCTGACATAAATAATGAACAAGATGGTAGGTTACCTTTGACAAAATTAATCTAATCTAGTTCGATTATTTCCCTTTTTTAATAAGAACGACAACGGAACAAGGAAGGACAGCTGCTGCTAAATTTATTAAAAACCCTTCAAGATATAAACTTTTCGCGTCGAGATTTGCACACAACTATTTTCTTTAATTTATCAATACCATTCTCGCCTGAAATTTGTTTTAAATAAGTTTCCAAAGCAACTTAACGAAGATAAGAAAATTTTCAGGTTAGGAATCGTGCATTTATAATTCTGCTGTCCTTTGACAAGTCCGTTCGTATCAGTCTGTAAGTCATGTTATGAGTGTAGAATAACCTGAACTAGATGTGTACTTGCTCTAAATTGAACTGTGAAGAGATGGTTCTTGTCGAGTCAAGAAAACAGTGATACATATACAGTAACACTGAATACTGGGCCATACTGAATGTCCCATCACTGACCAACACACACAACGTCCTCAACTCCAAATTTGGTCAAATTACGAACTAAAGATTGGCATTAATCCATTATTATAGTCTAAAACAAAAAGTAAAAACACTCACCAAACGTCAGGAACCTTTAATCTTCTCTCCTCTTCACACATGTTCAGACGTAGCTCCTTGTATTGAACTGAAAGCTGAATATTTATAAATGAATTAATCATAAAAACAATATAGTGACCGCATCCAATTCACCATTTGTAAGCGGAAATTGCGTATTCTTGACAGTAAATATTGGTGCTCAAGATAATGATTATTCAACAGTAAAAATAAATAACTAAAGGGACAAAGTTTGGTTTTGATGGCCAACACAGGTTGGACAGGTTTCATCTTGTCATTACGTAAACACCAATGTGTTCCTTGACTGTTGTCTCGTTAGAACAGGTTTTGTCTCGTTTAAAAGATGATTCATTCAATTGTAATGTAAAGAATGTGCAACTTGAACAATCACGAGTGTTTTAAGTGAAATATTTTGTTTATTTTGTTTTATGAAATTTCTAGTTGTTCAACTACGAAAACTACTGTACTATATATGATTCTTCCCATCTTACATATATGTAAATATTACTTATTTTCGTCTTAAGGGTGTAGGAGCTTGTTTAACCTCTGAGGTTGTTCTCTTGCACCCCCCACAAAATTCGTAACTTATTCAATTTATGTATGTATATATACTTTTTTGTGGAAATAAAAAACTGTTGTAACTGTTGTAACTGTTATAGTATCCATGAATCGGCATAATGCGCTAAACCTGTATTAAAGATTTTCAGTTGTAAAGCACTTATAATAATAATAATAATAATAATAATAATAATAATAATAATAATAACTTTATTAATGTCTCTAATCTTCTAGCCGGGCACAAGTGCCCTACTAATCGGGGAGACAAAAATAAAATAAAATCAGTTCAACGTACCAACGCAGTCCCAACCAGTAACCTCTAGTCATTATCATCCAGTTATATCTTGTTATTGTAAGCTAATTGTTCAGTCAGGTCATCACCCTGAAGAGCCGGGGACGAAAAGAGGGACCAAACAAAGCTTGGGAGTTGATGGATTTCTATACCTAGATTTAAGTCTTGAAATATAATTATGTCTTTAGTGTAATTGTTATAAAGTATGACAGATGTAATGCAATAAACACAAAACAGTTGACGCAATTGGTTCACAAGCAGAAGGTCAAATAAGTTAATAAGTGCAAAAGACGTTGGTGCAATAAAAACAAAGGTGTTTGGAAACTGTCACAAACCAGTTAAACGACAAAAGAATAGATAGAAGAGTTTTTTCTTAAGTTCAAGCAACCGATTACTTGTAACTACTAATGACAATGCAACCAAAGTTCTCTTTCTAATTCAGTATAAATTACCCCTGTAATCCTTTATTGAATATTCAAGGCCACGTGATTCAGAGATCTGCTCTCAGTCATGGAATGAACCGCTGGACCAAATGATCAATGTACAGGGATCCAGATGCTGAAATCTTTCCTTCATATTCGCAGACAGCCTTCTCATATACTTGATTCAATACTGAATCTCATTTTGGTTTTAGTTTTGAAGAAGATCACTTTTTCATTACTTCTGTGGCACCCGTCAATTAATCGAGTTTGATTACTTGTGCTTGTGGCCAATATAGCTATGTTGTTGCTGTGGTGATGGTAGAAGGTTTGCCAGCCAGCTGATGGGTAGTGCTTTTTGTTAATAAATGAATGACAAAGATTCTAGAAGTGCAACTCTTCCAGCTCATTACTGGACCAAGTGTTATTTTACGTCTTTAGTCATTTTTATTGCTTACTGTCAGCTAACTTAACAGTGAACCTCTATTATTAAATACAAGATAAAAGTGTAAATTAAATAACGGCTTCACTAGATTTTTTTTTAGGGTTTAATACCTAGCTTTCGGCCATGCATCGTTACAAAGATTTGCAATTAACTAAGACATAAGTTGTTTACATATGTTAACATATGTCTTTTATTGGAGGGAGTTGGATACTTAACCTGTTAAATAAAATTTTGATGTCAGGCATTAAAGATTCTGAAATTCATCCGTAATGCGTTAAATCTTTCTTTCTCAGGATGAAAGGTGAATTCGAAAGCACGCCGGTAAATTTAATGAATATAAACTTAGCAGTTCCATAATTCTCATTTTTAGGTTTAGTTTTAAAATTTTATTTTTCAGCTGAAAATGCACATAATTAGCATTTATGAAATTAGTGTTAGTGAGTGACAGTGGAGCAAATCTGAAACCAGTATACATATACTGAATTTGTATCCCGCTGTACGTGATTATAAGTATATAATATATATATTATAAGTAATTTAGTAATTTTATTTATCTCGCTGCTTCCTGTTGCAGCTGTTTAAAATTGAAAGTTTATAAAACCCAGTCAGTTCGTAATTAAGATATCATGTCTCAAGTTGCAAGGCGGCCAGATCCTAGTTGCTAGGATACATAAGCGGGATAAAATACTCCTCAGTTCGTAAACAAATTTTGATAGCAGTTTTGAAGACAGTCCAAAAATTGACTGAATTCTATTACAGCTTGCAGTAGTTGCTCAACAACGATAGGTTTTTAAAAACCTCGTTACTAGAAAGCTCCATTTATTTTATTTACACTGGATGTGACCAAACGCTCTCAAGGTAACCATCACAATCGATTGATGTTTCTTGACTCTGAAGTGAAAGATTTGTAGTTCAAGTACAGTATAAGGCCATACAGTACTGTCATAAACATCTGCCGGTTGCTAGGATAGTAGAATATTTGTAGTTAAAGTACAAGGCCATGGTTTTGTTTTCGATATAGCTGGAACTCAATATCTTCAAAGTCCAGTCTAGCATACTTGAGATTCTTCTGATCTGCCTTGAATCGTGCTGTGTTATCATTATCAAACACCACTTGATCCAAATTAAGATCTGGATCATTGTCATTGAAACTCGGGTTCTCAAATGTCAATGTCTCGACTTTCGTGTTATCTTCCACAGATTGTGAGTTCTTGTTATTATCAGGAGAATTGATTGTGTTTTTATTGGCGTCTTTTATCTCATCCCTTGGGGAAGACGCTTCTCCGATAATAACCTCAGTTATATCGTCATCTTCTCCTGGTTCAGGGGCACTGTTGAATGACGGGACATTATAATAGTCACGTGACTCATCTACAGCTGTGGGGTCAAAGTAAGGATTGTCTCTTGTCATCATTTCTTCAAGTTTTTCACGCAAGTCGACAAAGGTTGGTCGATCTTCTGGCATTTCTTTCCAACAACTGCACATGATGTTATACCTGTTGAACAAAGAAAACCGCAGTTAGTAAATGGTACACAGAACTAAAGAAAGTAGTTGCTTATTCGACATTCGAGGAAAACATTGGCATTGGTTTGCCAGCTCAAAATACATATATATTTGTGGTAGACGATGTAGCTATGTACTATCCTAGTGTATAACCAATTATGATACATAATGTCCCACTTACAGTTCAGTGTCACAAGTCTCTGGTTTTTCCATTCGGTATCCTTCCTTCAACAGTTTTAACAATTCTCTGTTGTTAATACTTGGATACGGTGTGCCACCTGTTACCATAGAAACAGACAGTGAGAACCCTTAAGACAATATTTCCTTCTTAGGCAGGAAGGAAACCATCTTTAGCCAATCTATTTTGCTGTGGTCATATCATTTTATGATTGGATGGGATGAAACTAACCGGAAGCCATGTGAATGTCACTATGCTAACGCATACCAGACCATAACTTTTCTACACGCGCGGTAGGACAGGTACATGGGCTGCGTGTAAACATCCCCTCCCCATATGCCTAGGAATGTCTCAAAAATCCGGAAGGATATTTTTTGGGGGATCAATCGTTCATCCCATCACCCTGAAAGTCCTAGCACTGCTACACGAGTAGTTGCTTCAAACAAGGTTCTACATCCCTGCTATTATTCTCGTGACTTACCTAAAGTGACCAGTTCCCATAAGAACACACCGTACGCCCAACTACGACAAAAGAAAACAATTCAGTACTGCCGTGAGAAGTTTCAACCTAACTACGCTTTTGGCAATGAGTAGTTTGGTAGGACTTTACGCCGCAGCGCGCCACTTTAAACAGTTCATTGGATTGCACTGCCGTGATAATATCCGGAATGAATAAGCAAGGGTGAAGGGATTATTGTCAGTCGAACCAGGCTGATCTGTTGTTTTTTTTCCTGGTTAAGAGTGCTAATTTCGGATGATGGTCGTAATTTTGATGACAATGAATGAAGATGATGATGATGATGATGATGATGATGATGGCCGTAATGTTCATGATTATGAATGATGATGTTGATGATGATGATGATGGCCGTAATGTTCATGATTATGAATGATGATGTTGATGATGATGATGATGATGATGGTGATGATGATGATGATGATGATGATGATGATGCATGGTGATGGTGATGATGATGATGATGATGATGATGATGATGATGGTGATGATGATGATGATGATGATGATGATGATGATGGTGATGATGATGATGATGATGATGATGTTGATGATGATGATGGTGATGATAATAAATGTTGATGTTATGTTGATCATAATGAATGATGATGATGATGGTCGTAATTTTGTTGATGATGATGATGATGTTGATGGTCGTAAGTTGATAATGATGATGATGATGATCGCGATGATAATAAATGATGATGATGATGATGGTCGTTATAATAATGATAATGAATGAATGATGATGATGATATCAGTATAGCTACTTACACATCACTTTGACTGGTGAACGACTGATCAAAGATTGCTTCAATGCTCATCCACTTCAAGGGTAGCTTCCGGTTCGTCTTTGCTTGATACAGATCCTCGTACATGTGACGAGTCAACCCGAAGTCAGCGATCTTCGCTTCCTTGCTGTTTCCAACCAAGACGTTACGAGCAGCAAGATCACGATGGACGTACCCACGCTTAGAAAGATATTCCTGGAAGATTATAATGTTAATCTTATTGGTTAAAGACAGTAGGGATATTTCAATATGATGATGATGATCTCCTCCCGCCTCCGCGGGTCCCCCAAGAACCTAGAGCTAATATTCACCAAACATTACACAAATGTCATTCTGCAACAAGGTATTCCCATGAAAGAAACAAGATAATATTCAGGTCTAATTTGCTTACCATTCCCTGAGAAACCTGCCAAGCAAAGGCCATCAAGTCGCCAGAAGTCAATATGTCGTCTTCGTCTTCTTGCTGCACTTTTATATCTCCTTCTCCATTATTATCTGGTTGATGGTCTAATCCTGGATTCCCAACGCCATCTCCTCTCTCAACATTTTCATTCTTTTGCACGGATATCAACTTTATATCCTCATTCTTTGATTCCTTGTGTGGTTCTGGTGTGTGGACATACACACGGTCACTACGAGATGGCTGCAACATTCAACAATGAGTCAATTTGATGAGCGATTATTTCAACAAAGTCATTGGGCACATTTTATGTCAAACAAGTAAATCTTTTAGATGCATACTGCAGCTTAAGATGCGCACAGGAGGTGAAATTATGACTGGTGAAACATCTCAAGTCCATCAATAGTTATCAAACGGTTTGAACATATATAATGTATATAATACTTAGCGGTCTCGTCTTGGCAGTTATCTTGGTGACTATCTTTATAGATGATTATATAATGAAGGTTTTTACCTGCAGAGAGATGCCTCCATCAGGGTTGTTTTTGTTAAAGTATGTTTGGCAGTATGTGGAATGGTAGGGTCCACGAGGATCACTTTCTGGATACTGCATGGCCTGATAAAAAATTTTAAACATAATTAGATATCGCCACCACTTTCATCAAACACCAAAATACAAATGTCAGCTGGTATGTTACGTCATTATGACGTCATTTGTAAATACCCAACGTCAATATGACGTCATTTTGCTAACCTTTCCTCGTCTCTTTCTTAGGTAGTGCAAAAGGTCACCATTATGTAAATACTCCACAATAAGGAACATTGGCTCACATACTGTACCACAGCCGAGCATATTAACGATGTTACGGTGAGCACCAACGTCTTTCATCAGCTGAATCTCTTTCAGGAATTCCTTTCTTTGATCAATGTCTGCAAAATCTGTGAGATGGTGAATTGGAGAGTCTCACTAAATCGGATCTAAAACTATGCGCGCAACGCATTGTTTGCCAAAGTGAAATAAATTCTCATGTAGGTTTTCTAGTGTTGCCGGCAAAGAAAACAATAATACTCTAAAGATAGAAGCATGAACCGCAAAGGGATGGCTTGCATCCCTTCCGATAAAAATAGAAAAATGAAAGACATGACCGCCATTTAACTTAATGAAACCATCCAACATGGCGGCTATGACGTCACATGCCTTCCCCCAGAAGAGGTCTAAGTCCTTACCATGGAGCATTTTTATAGCCACAACGTAGCCATCCTCTGGGTACAGCGGTTTGATGCTTTTTCGTCGAATACTTTTAGCTATGGAGTACTTTGCCGACTGTTCTGGAAGCTCCACCAACATTCCTTTGAAAACTTTACCAAAAGCTCCTTCACCGAGCTCCTCTTCCAGGCAAATCTTGTCGATTGGTACTTCCCAGTGGTCTATCAGGGCACCGTTTGCACTAGAAACATTAGAACATGTATTTCGTTTTACTTGGATTACGCAGGAAGTAGTTGCTTGGTCTCTCGAGCCAAAGGTTCACAACTAAAACGCTCGACGCCAGATCGAACAGACCCATTCAACTTGTGCCTAATGTTTTCCCATTTCTGACAAGTGGTATGAAATGGGAAAATATTAAACTGAAGCTGAAAAGGTCTATTAATATTTCAAAGAGTATTTTTTGGCAGGAGGAAACTGGAGAACCCTCGAAGTACGAGAGAGAAACAACAAGTGAGGTCCAGGCATTAAGCAGCGCACATCACCTACCAAAAGTTCTCATCAATTACTTATCAAAGAATTAGTCCAAGAGAGTGACGTAACACTTACCCAACGAGAAGCCCTTCTTTGAGAAGCTTTTGCCTTCTTTTGACGAACCAGATAATCAGTAGAATGGCAAGAAGAAGCAACAGCAAAATGCCTATGATGAGACCAGCTCTTTCTCCTGGGGTTAACTGGGTGCTCTTGGCATTAGTGGTATTCGGTACTGTGGGAATAAAAATGCACGAAATATGTTAACCGTGAGGTGTTGTCTGCAGCAATAGACACATTCACCTTTGGGGTAATGTTTTTCCCTTAATTTCAGACTACTATACGTTCTTTAGGGAATAAATTCTTTGTTTTAGCTGTATTCATATACTTATGTCTTCTCGTGTGTAGCCTTTAAACAAAGAAATGATACTTATGGGAATGACACGTGGTCTGAAGCGGGAAAAAATTAAACCCAAGGTAAAGAGGACTATTGATGGTATGTTTAGATTCTCAAAAGAGTCAAGAGACAAAGGCATGGCGGCCATGTTGGTGGCATTAACAATAGAAACTAACGAGGGATCTTTATGCCATCAATATTGGCGGCGATGACGTGTAAACCGAGAATAAGGCATCAAATAGGGGGAATGCTCGCTAGGAAATGCCGTTCCTTATAACTTGATTCTAGTAGAAGTGTAGAAAGTAGAATGAGACTTACGTGATGATTTAGAAATGATAATCTCCTTCTTTTCTCCAACGATGAATTCTCTTTCGAAGAAAGGTGTGACCTGGAGAACAAGAAAGTACCATAATAAAAATAAAATAACAAATAACAAACGAACAAACAAAAAACACACAAACAAGCAAAGAAATAAACAAACAAAAAAACAGTAGAAACTTGTAAGATAAATTGGATCACCATGAAAAGCTTTGTGAAACTGACGTTTCGGACAAACAAAACATAAACAAAAACAAAGAAATTACAATTTAGTGCGAATTAAAGAATATGACAGGGTTTTTTTTTTGGTACTTGCTATCTATAATAATCAAAAAGGCTAGCCTAGATAGATAGCTAGTTTTCATTAATAGTTATAATTAACAATAGCGTGAGAAACAACATCCTATCTACTCCAGCCGCTGTACTCTCATTGTAAAGATTGTGATGTGTTCTCTTACTCTAAGTAGAAGAATTGATTTAACTTAATACACCGTATGGTTTGTGATGTTTAGAAACTAGGAGAATTGATTTAACTTAATACACCGTATGGTTTGTGATGTTTAGAAACTAGGAGAATTGATTTAACTTAATACACCGTATGGTTTGTGATGTTTAGAAACTAGGAGAATTGATTTAACTTAATACACCGTATGGTTTGTGATGTTTAGAAACTAGGAGAATTGATTTAACTTAATACAACGTATGGTTTGTGATGTTTAGAAACTAGGAGAATTGATTTAACTTAATACACCGTATGGTTTGTGATGTTTAGAAACTAGGAGAATTGATTTAACTTAATACGCCGTATGGTTTGTGATGTTTGTGATGTTTAGTTTCTAAACATCACAAACCATACGGTGTATTAAGTTAAATCAATTCTCCTAGTTTCTAAACATCACAAACCATACGGTGTATTAAGTTAAATCAATTCTCCTACTGTTCAATTCCAAACACCGACGCGGTTAACTAGTTTATCTAGTCTCTACCTTGCTCTAAGTAATTAACCTAATTACTATTTTTCCATTTCAGACCTCTATTCATTCTCTTGAGAATAAGATTCTTTGTTTCAGTCGCATGCATATGAATTTATCTTCACAAGCTTTACTTGTAAAGTAAGAAAATAATACTCAAGAGAATGACATAGGGATCTGCATTGAGAAAACAGTGGCCTAGTAGTACGATTCTTACCTGAAATGTCATCTTTTGGCCGTTTTTCAACTTTGGAAGAGAAAAGAGTGTGTCCTGAAAATAAGGAAGAAAATATCTTCCTTACTATGTTATGTAGTTAAAGTTTAAAGTTTAAAGATTAATTTAATGATGTAAGGTCTGGTCATGGAATGTTGGTGTAAGTTCAAATGTTAATATAATAATGATTATGTCACGTCTCAAGTGCTAATTCAGCACACTTGTAACATTCTCACCGTAGTACTCTTTTCCACTATCGTATTTGTCTTGTTAACTTGAACAGCTCGTCGAGTCACTGTGTTCTGGTTAGAACTCGTTATATCTAGAGTGCCGACGCTGTATTTGATGTCGTATCGTTTGACTGCGCTGTGTTTGAACAGCGGCACCTCCCATGAAAAGCTGGTTACGTTTGTGTAGTTGAATGGATGATTTTCATTATGGGTAAGATTTCGGACTGCCACAAGATCTCTTCTTGGATCTAAATGAAATATACACACGTCAGCAGTCTCCATCTTAATTCTATTCACGTGATGGAGATGATTGTCCCTTGACGAGATTGATCGTCACGTGATAAGGATGATTGTCATGTGACGAGGTTGATCGTCACGTGATGAGGATGATTGTCATGTGACGAGATTGATCGTCACGTGATGAGGATGATTGTCATGTGACGAGGTTGATCGTCACGTGATGAGGATGATTGTCATGTGACGAGGTTGATCGTCACGTGATGAGGATGATTGTCATGTGATGAGGTCAGTTGCTTGTCACCTGGAGGTTGCTGTCAAGTAGTATATCAGGACAGACTTTACGGCTGCCACGTGATATATGTCACACTGGGTGACAGGGAGGAAGACTTTTTGGGTGTCATTTACGAGATGGAGGCGATAGTGTTATGCATATAAAGTAATAAAAAATAAATATTGTTAAACATCAACGTACATGGAGCATCTATCTTGATGGTTGTAGAGATTCCCTGAACATACGGTGAGTTCAAGAACGCTGGCTGCACCTAGGTGGCAAACAACGACAGCGTTAAGTAGGTCATTCAAATAACTAAATCCAACAAAGAAATAAGAAATGGTTAACATCACACTTGTATTTCTTTTGGATAGAGTGATCCAAAGATATACTATAGGATATCTCAAGTTACTTACTGTAAAAACAATGTGTTCTCGTGGGAGAATTCCAGACAGTGTGTACCGTAGGTTTTTCTGTGGACAGTATAAAACGAACCACGAATTATCTCATGGAAAATAAAGGTCTAAATAACTTTGCATGGCCTGTCTAGACTGTTGACTGACATGGCCTGTCTAGACTGTTGACTGACATGGCCTGTCTAGACTGTTGACTGACATGGCCTGTCTAGACTGTTGACTGACATGGCCTGTCTAGACTGTTGACTGACATGGCCTGTCTAGACTGTTGACTGACATGACCTGCCTAGACTGTTGACTGACATGGCCTGTCTAGACTGTTCACTGATAGTTGTAATATTTCCAATACTTTATACTGCCTTACCGTAAGAACGGTTCTACAACGATTGTCTTTAACATTGGTCTGATCACAGGCGAATTCTGGGTAGCCAGATAAAGAATATGACAGTCGATAGTGTTCAACCGATTTGTACTGAAAGGAAGGAGGCTTCCATGACACGTCTATCGAATATGTATTGTTCTCTCTGTTCTCTACAGCTTCTCCCTCTTGACTAAGGGAGTTCACTTTCAACTGATTTTCCATTGGATCTGAAAATACATTACACTAGGGTTAGTCAATCTAATAGCAACTGGTACAATGAGAGTCATTGGCAACACACATACCGGGTGACCTTATGACCTTATGAAGGTAATTCCCTCAATACATTACACGAGGGTCAATCAATCTAATAGCAACTGGTACAATGAGAGTTATTGCCAACACTTACCAGGTGACCTTATGACCTTAGTAAAGGCAACTCCATCGATACATTACGCGAGGGTCAATCAATTTAATAGCAACTGGTACAATGAGAGTTATTGCCAACACTTACCAGGTGACCTTATGACCTTAGTAATGGTAACTCCATCTATCCATTTTTCGTTATACATCGGTTTGACCTGACAAGAGGTGAATTCAAGAATCTTTAGTTTCTCCTTACCAATTATCCACAGCCTATTAACCACACACTATGGAATATGTAATAGATGTATGGTAGTACCTCAAAGGTTCGAGATTCTGAATGCTGCACTCCTACGATAACAACAAATCTGTCATTCTGAAACAGAAGTAGGGTGTAGTGTTAAGTTTGTCAGGTTTGACGGGCTCGTAATGAATTGCGAAAAGAGTAATGGAGATACTTTGCCTGCAAAGACTCGCTAAACTTGTAGAAAAGGCCTTAAGTTGAAGAAAAAACGAGGCCAGAAATGGCCTAATGTTGCTAGCACAGTAAGTTAAATTCTTACTACAGGATCAGCCAGGAAAAGGGACGATTTGTAAAAGACATGATGGCATGATACCTGTGGCAGAAGATCCCGCCAACAGAGAAAACTTGAAAAGGCCTCAGTCTTAAATAATGCTTCTTGAGAAATCTTTCCAAGGGATCACTAGATAAAGATCAGAATACTAAAGACTTGTCCTTCTTGAAGGGCATTACACCTTACCGTTATGTTACTCCGAGTAACATTCCCATCCGTGACGTTGTAAGCATAACCTCGAAATGTCCCATAAGTGAATAAATGCCTTTTCCATGAGATATTGTAAGAATAATGACCACTGCTGGAGAAACTTTGTGATACGTTAACATCTTGAACAACAAGTTCCTTCGTTGGCAGGGCTACAAAAAAGTCAGAAAATTATGAAGCAAATATGGGAGTGAATGTAGCAACAGAGCAGATTGGATATGATCTTCAAAATATGTGGCAACCATTACAACCATGGCAACCGTGACCTCGACGGTGCCATATTTGAGGAACGTTGTCAAATGACCGCAACTGTGTCTGGTGAGCAAATCAGTCGTGTTTCTAATTTTAACGTAGTTTAGTTACCTTGAGTTTGAAAGAAAAGCTCACTAGATACAGGCCTAACTTTGTATCCTTCTGGAAACTTGGGTTGGACCTGAAAAAACATACAATGAGAGGTTAGTCAGTAAGTGAAGTAAAGGGTTAAATAGGCCAAACACAACCAACCAACCAACCAACCAACCTGTCAATCAACCCACCCACTCACCCACCCACCAACAACCCGCCCACCAACCAACCAACCCACCCACCAACCAACCCACCCAACAACCTACCCACCAACCCACCAACCCACCCACCAACCAACCCACCAACCCACCAACCCACCAACCCACCTACAAACCCATCAACCCACCCACCAACCCACCAACCCACGACCATCCAAATAATTAACCAACCAACCAACCAACGACCATCCAAACAATCAACAACTCAAACAGTATTTTCGTTATGTCTGCGATAAAAACAAAAAAGACTTACTTCAACTTTGTACTTGATATTTGGCAGAAGATCTACTAAATCAAAGGATGTAGCTGTCTAAAAATAAAGATATTTAATAAATGAAACTGTTCTCCATAGGCTTTAATAGTTAACCATCAATATGCCATCCCGCTCACCATTGTAAATACCAATAAAAAGGCTTTGCACCACGTGATGACAGCCATGACAAGAGGCAGAGCATGACAAGATCTGATTTCTAATCTGACTTACGTTAGAAAGGATTCAGTTTCCCAGGGGGAAAAGACTCTATTGTTGTGCCCCCTGTCATGGTTGTCATCACGCTCATATTACTTAGATGAAACTGTAAACTTACAATGCCAGTCTTTCGGTATTCCGGATTCCAAGGTTTGGAAGATATAAAATCATGAACTTTGTTCACATCTCCGTAATTGAGATTATAGTTTTCAGCTCGGGCGTATGAATAGGTTGGAGGTAACCACGTGACGTTCAGCCGGAAGCGGAAGTCGGGTTGAGTCTGGAAATCTCTGTGTGTTAAGTTACCAACAGTTCTGGAGCTGTCTGGTGTTGGTGGTGGATCAACTATTACAAAACCAGGATAGGCTTCAGAAGTGAAGATTACTTCTAATGACGTCATGAGAAGCGTTCTTTCGAAGCGCGGGAAAGCGTGGGTGGCGGAGAGGTTAGATTGCTTGCCTCTCACCAACGCGAACCCGGGTTTATTTCCCGGATTCGGTGTGGCATGTGTGTAGAGTTGCTTGTTGGTTCTCTACTGTGCTTTGAGGGTTTTTCTCTAGGTTCTACGACTTTCCGCCTTCAGGTGCTACCCTTAAAAAAGCTAGAACTGCGGTGACGTTATGACATTTGCATTTCACGACCTAGAATACGGTTCTTATGGGAAGCACGGCCGGCGTAGCGGTGAGAGCGCTCGCCTCTCACCAATGCGACCCGGGTTCGAGTCCCGCTGAGCTCGGTGTCGTATGTGAGTAGAGTTGTTTGTTGGTTCTCTCCTGTGCTTCGAGGATTTTCCGAGTTCTCGGGTCTTCCTCCCTCCACAAAAATCAACTTCTAAATTCCAATTGGAATTACAGTGGATGAAGAGCCACTCTGTGGAAATGCCACTGATAAATCCTATTTATTTATTTATTTATTTATTTATTTCTTCAATTTCTTAACGATGTTAATACTTACACTTGTTACAAAGTGCTCTATCAAAAGTGGGTATGTTCTGACAGCCTGTTGAAATATAGGTATCAATAAACCAGTTGTTTATGGGTCGTGCGTCAACCATTTTGTGAGCTTCTTGTGTTAATAACTGACGAAAGTCTTAACTTCTAACACACTTGACAAAAACTATATGCTTATACACCGAATCGAAATATGGCGACCAATTCGAATAACTATTGTTTTGGACTGACTAACCTCGTGTTCACGTGAGGCTAGAAACTTCAGTCCACAACGATCTTTATTCAAGTTGGTAGCCATATTTCGATTTCGATATCAACGTTATCTTGAGGTCGATTTACACGGTATGATTTCCCCCCACAACTACCGCGCGCAAAATGCTGACGACACGAATTACGCCATACAATCGTCCTTGCAACTTGCTTACGACTGTAAATGGCAGCTAAAACTTGGCGTAAGCATGTTGCGCGAGGCATATCGCGCGCAACAGTTACTGTCATTACCTGGATACTTGTAGTTCAAGGTTTTAATAGAACCAGTTACGCACTCGACTTGCTGGTACACCTAAAATACCAAACGATAATGTTAAGGCCTGATTCACTCTTGCAATACAACTGGTTTTTACTTACCTCAAACGAATGTTGACATGGATACAATTCTTCATAAAGTCCAAGAGTAACTTTAGAAATATCCTGCGTTTATAAAAGTCAGATTCATTATCAACCAATTTTGGAAGGCATGCTGAGAAATGATCCATACACCTTAGGCAAAATGTTTTCCAATTTCAGACCACGTGGTATACTCTTGGGGATAAGGTGTGTTGTTGATTCAGGATCCCCCCTTAGAAACCTAACGCTGGTTCTGCTAACCCTTACCCGAACCTTATGCATGAGCAACCTGTTTTAAAACATGCTCGCGTCATAATCCTGGCGTCGCTGTCATGGAATAACTTAAGTAGATCTTGGGGGATTTAATTCATTATTGTTATCAGGTGTTAAATCACTTAGTAATATTAATCCTTTGCCCATATTTAGAGATCTTTGTCTATAGGCAGTTTGTTAGCTTAGTATTGTTCCTGAAATACTTATATACGCCTTTTCATAACAAATGCGGGGAAGAAAGCATTCAGTAGTGGTGAGCTGTGTAACGAAACACAGCGCGGTTGGTACAAGTAAACTGAGAAGAAAACGGAAGTCCAAGGAAGCAACTCACACAGAGTTTCACTAGAAAAGATCGTATTGAAGCAGTTGAGAAGATAAAGTTGAGAAAGAAAAACCTTTGAAAGACAACCTCAGCAGAAGGCTTGGGAAAAGGTTATTTGGTAAAGATAAAGAAAGAAAGAACTGAACTAGTATCGCAGAGAGGAATTAAGTTGAGAAGAACATTGTACTAAACAATAACGACAACCGCTTGGGAATGAGAGACTTTACAGAAGCTTTGAAAACCAAAAAGTAAGCATGATAAAATAAGGAACACTATTCCACCACGTTAGCTTATTTAGGTAGATATTTCTAAAGAATCCAAAGTTTAAACATTAGGAATACAAACTTTACAAGATATTTAATGAGTTGCGTGATCTTAAAAACTTCACATCATTATTATTATATTATCATTTCCAAGTCTATGAATAAGTTACCAATCAAGTGGTATTCGGTTAACAGTTTATTTAAGTTATCTAATTTATCTAAGAAAATACACGTTATTAATTTTCAAAATCAGAGTGGAAAATAGCTTTAGGATAATCGATAATAAAAGTGGTTGTGATACATGCGTTTTTGGGGAAGGCTTTTAAAAGGTATGTTGGCATAACCAGGGTGACACCCAACTGTTCGGTAACAGTCGCCGTCCTCGATGCTTGACGATAGAAGTAAAATCTTGTTCCGTGAACAAATAAAGAGTACTACGAGGCAATTTTCTTTTACTTTCAAAGAACAGTAAACAATAGAAACAATTTATAATCAGTTTTCTGCGATATTTTAACTAATTTGTTGAGCTTGTGAGACATAGCAACGGTAACTACGGGGAGCGGAACCATGATTTCACGTCCTTGTTAATTAATTTTTTCCAAAACGTTAAGCAAAAAAATAATCCTCAAGGGAACGAAAGGTGATTTGTCATGGGAAAACATTTCGCCCAAGCTGAATGGGTTTGTCAGGTACCTTGATTTTATTAATTATTCTTGGAATAACTGAAATTCTCTGGCAGGAGAAATCCCTCACTTGCCATCTGATGCCGTAATTGGTAGCCAAGCTTGATAGATCTATGAGAAGAAAAAATATTAATACGACTCTATATATCTATACAATATGTATTTTGCTTTTCAAACAGCCTAAGAACTTGTCTTCTCAAAAAGTATCTGATTGCAGGGACACCACATAAAACCTCTATTAAGATCTGCCGTATTACAGTCTTTCCGCAGAGAGCCTATGGTGAAATTTACAGCAATACTCAAGTAAAACAAGGTCGTGATGTTACCTGACGGGATAATGGATGTAGTTAGTTTGAGCTTATTGACGCTAGAGTTCTTTTCGTATGTGAACACAGGAAAACTGATGTAGTTTACTCGGCCAGGTTTTGTCATCTCTGATGAAAAAATAGACATTAAAATAATTAATAAATGAAATTTAAAAATACATGAAGCTTGCGAGGAAAGAGTAATGCTTTTGGGTGGTGACATAAAAAGTCTCAAAAGTCGTTAATTGTTTGACTGTCATAGTCTATCAGTGATGGTGGCTAGAAACCAAGCACATGTTTTTGCTATCCAAAATCCAATAGTGTTTTGCAATTATAAAAAAATCTAATCTTGAATTTGTTGCAAAATTTCAGCACAGAATTACTAGTCATGAATATCAAAATAAAAAATGGAAGTATAAAAGCTACAAAATCGCCGTAAGAAACGTTTTTCGATCCGCACGATCCATTCAATTGAAGTCCAGTCCAGTCCATCAATGCACAGTTCCTGATTTTCCAAAATAAAAAATCTCTCAAAAATCAGTATTTAGAAGCATAAATCAAAATTTAGAGGTTGACTATGTTTTTCCTACACTTTGAATTTATCCATATCCTTTCAAAAAGTGAGAATTGGAAGAATTTTTTTGGGATCACGGATCCAGTCAACCGACGTCAAGTCTACATGTTTTCGTATTTTCAAAATAAAAGATATCTCAAAATGCATAATTCACAAACAAAAATCAAATCAAGTTTTACAGTTTTAGCATCGTTTTGCTACAGGCAAAAACTTATTATTGAAGAAATAGGCTGTGTATGACTTCACACAGCAGCGCAAGAAAGTTTTTTATTTCTCTTATAAAATACAAAATTACGATAACCGTTATTTCCGATAATAAAGCAACTGAAGTGCGCGCGCGTGCTTTATGAGAGCACACAGCACGCGCTCCCAACCAATCAGAACGCGAGATTTATAACAGTTATTTTATAAACCCCCTTAAAACGAAATATTCATTTACCGAACAGAACACTCAATAGATCTTGGTAACACATGAAAGTCTCTAATATAAAGTACTAAAGTGTTTGACTGTTGGTGGATGATCATACAAGAAGCAAGGCAATTCAATGCATCTACAATACTTCACGGTTTTTCTAAAATATAAGTATTTACCAGAAGGGGAAAAAAGGTTCAATGTAACTGCTTACCAATAGCTTGTGATCGCGGCCCCTCAACGAGGGTGCTATTCTCCGTCAGTGCAACTACAGTGAAGTAAAATGAAATGGGTTTCGGCCAGATAGTTGGGTCGGAAGTCACAGACTGACATACTTGCTTGGTGGTTAATACTGCAGAAGGTTCAGTAAAAACCATCTGAAAATTATCAAACATGATGCATGAATCAATAAAATAACATAACGTAAAAAATTAAGATTAGGTCCCAAAACCGACCTTTGGGGTATCCCTAAATATGTAAACAAACTTCAGTGGAAGCTGTCCCTAAAATTTTAAAGAAAAAATCAAAGTAGGATTCTAAATGAGAGGATAGCAATACTCTTTTTAAACTTTAAGTTTCAAAATGTTCGCGAATAATAAAGATGCTGATGATACATTATCCGTCATATTTCATTTAATCACTTACCATATATTCGTTGGTGTTTATGTAATCACCTACAGCTTTCTTTTTAAGTAAATAAACAACCCCACCACTGACGTTCTGAATACCAGGTTGCCATGACAGCGTCAATGACGTCACGTTTTTATTTAATGCCGTGGGAGCCAGTGGCTTTTGGATGGGACTGCCATCACCCTTGAGGACATTGTCCCATTTCTTGATGGTCTGGTTAATATATTTACAGCTTTGCTGACAGATGCTAGAGTTGTGCTAAAAGAAAGAAATTTTTTGTGTTAAGTCTAAATTGATTATTACGTTAAGGTTGGCTCGGGATTCTAGGTATACTCACACATGACGCATTGATGCACTCAGACAAAGAAGAAGAAATCCTTTCGCAAGCAGTGCCGCACTAAAATAAAAATAAAAAACCATAATCAAATCACTATATTGTTGACATCCCTCGATGTTACGACCAACAGAAAAAATTGTCGTAAACCCATTTCCGTTGATTATTTTTATTCAGTCTTTCATAAGATCATTTAAATAATCTTTTTTCAATAAGCCAACTTTTTAAGAAACTTCAGAAGAAAAAACCTGCAGCAAAGAATAAATCATTCGTTCATCCTTAAAAATGAGACTGATATATCAAACTTTTTCTTTTGCTTTGAATGTTCTTTATCAGTGGTTTGAATTTAGGCTGGAAAACAGACGCGTTCGCCTCTCAAGTTGACGCATGCGTTTATGTATACTTCTAGTTCCCACACCAGATACATAAACTTCATGCTAGCTTGTTAATTATTATTTGTTTATTCATCAAATTATTAAAGACATTTTAAAATCAATATAAGATTTTAACGATTAGTGAAAAAGTTGAAAAACGTCCGTCCACTAAATCCATATAATTCCTTTGTAGTTTTTATGATTATTATTACATCTAGAATTGGCTCAAGATTTAAAGACGTGTTTGAATTCCGAGTTTCTTTTATTGATTTTTTCGTGAATGAAGAATTGATTTGAAAATTGCCTAATCCAATTTGCTTCATAAATAACGCAAACAACTAATAGTTTTGAATTTAAAGGAGTACAAACATTTTATATACATAAATATACTACATCCCAATATCTATGTCATTATACTTCGTAACGACGACCTTGACTTAAACCACTGACCTGGCGACAGTCGTCACTATGGCAACCAACATTAGAAGATCCTGAATTATACAACTGTAGGGAACAAAGAGAAAAAACAGAAAAACACAACAGTTAAGACGATTATAAGCTGTGATGGCTAGAAAATTAAGTATATATATATATTTACTGTTCAGATGCACCAACTTTTATTTGAAAGATAGGTTGAAATACAAAGACAACGACGGACAAAGGAAACGCATGAATGTAGAAAACATGTTTGCTAATTCTCATTCAAAAATCTAGCTATTGCAGCAGTCAACATGACTACATGCTAATAGCATGAAGGCGACCCCGATATTTGTTTAGGCCCTAGTGTGCTTCAGGTAAGGTAATAGTAGGGCCACCATACTTCCATGTAAACAGATCTCCTGCAATGAAAAAAACTATTTTTCTCACCCGTGATTGAAACATTATATTTGGATTTAATAAAACATATTCAGTCACTTTGGGTTTGTTTGCTTTGCTTTGTTTGTTTATAAGTTTTCATTTATTTTTCAAAAAGGACTTTATTTATTGAAATGGTGATAGCAGTTAGTGCTAATTTTTATTGCAATATTAACTGAAATTAAATCAGAACATCTAAAAGTTTTAGTTCTTAAAATTTATCCCTGGGGCATCCCGTAGCATTTATATTTAGATCCTGATATTGATGTTGGAGACACTTTTTCCTTTTGATAATGAATCAGTTTAGTTCCCATGCAATATTGAACATGTTGATTTAGTTGACATATTAATGTATGGGGTCTTGCCATAAGTTGACAGAATTGTCTACCCGTAGATCCAAACTACTGCAAAACAGGAAATCTAAAAACCACAGCTTTTAAACAATCTATTTTATCCATATTATTGGTGTAAATCAGCTGCGGTCACTTATAAGACAAGTAGATGTTTTTCAATGACCGTATAATCAACACATTAACATCTTATATCAGGATATCAAAATATCATTTAGGTCCCAAAAGCGATCATTGAGGGACTCCTTACGAAATGAATTTCAGAAATAAACAGAAGTTTCAATCATTAAGGATAAGACTTTTGAGTTGTCAAGGAAACAAAAATACTTCTGAAGGAATTTTTTTTATTTGTATTAAGGAAACCTGGAGGTAAAAAATTATGAGTTATTGAATAAGCAAGTTGTTTGTATTTACCGACAATCGGATCAGCTGGTCGATAAGATAATAAAACATTTCACAAAAATCCCCAATAATGCAATGTATCCTTTATAAGAACGCACTAATAAATGTTATGATCAATGTTCTTTCTTCAAACCAGATTTTCTTTTCTTTTCTTTTCGCTGAGTAGATTAATTTTTTTTTCGGAAAGAAGAAAGAACTTTTAATAATACTTATTGCAATTATCATACGACAACGATAACATTGTTTTCCCCTCGGTAGAACCTATGTTATTAATTCATACGGCTACCGACTGAAATTTAAACCAAGACTGGGTAAAAGCACAATCCAAGATTGAATAAAACAAATAAACTTAATCCAATCAAACAAAAACAAACAAAAAAAAAAAAAGACATTGCATTTCCTTCCGATGAAGCTAGAAACAAAGTTACGGTTTTTGATATCAAAGGATGAACAATCCTAAACCTTTTCGTTTTACCTATTATGCCAACTTTTTGGAATAAAAATATCTAATTTGCCATTACATTGTAATTTATATTCCAAAATGTAGCCAGTTTCAATGGGTCAATTATGAAATTAAAATTTTACAACTTTTCTTCCAAAAGTGCCAAAAGAGTCCTTCCCAACTTCTTTCGATTGGATGCAAGACCCGCAAAAAATGCTTCACATTTCCACGAGGAAAAAGGTTTATCGATTTCTGTCTATTTAGATATTGACCTACTTTTCAAAATGAAGTAAGGTAAAGCCATGGTATAGACGTCCTGGCTTTAGTTTTCTTTGTTATTTATTTATTAATGAATATAGGTCAATATTCAGAGAAATTCCAAGGATCCACCATATTCACTTTGTTACTGAAAATTAATTAAAAATTATATGCAGCAGGCTCAGCAGGCTTGTCTCTTTAGAGGTTCTCTGTAATTAATAGTGTATACCAAATAATTTGACGGATGCTAATATTTTATCCAATTGAGTGTATCCACTTTCTTTATCTTCTTCGTAGATGACCGCAGTGCTTTTATCGTTGAATGGTCAACTGCACATATAATTATTGTACACTATGAATATCGTTGAATTAGACCTATTTAATAGGATGCCGGCGGGATGTCATTTCAAATCAGATAAAAAGATATGAAATAATAGACTTTTTTGTTGTATTGAAGCATAAAACGATAAACAAAGCAACGATGTTAGGGTATTTTGTTCGTTCATTGCTATTACTGCTGTTCTTGCTTGTTGTAGAAGTAGTAGTTTTTGTTGTTGCTGCTGCTGTTGTTGTTGTAGGATAAGTTTTTGTTGTGGCTGCTTGTTGTTGTTGTAGTAGTAGTTTTTTGTTGTGGCTGCTTGTTGTTGTTGTTGTAGTAGTTTTTGTTGTGGCTGCTTGTTGTTGTTGTTGTAGTAGTTTTTGTTGTGGCTGCTTGTTGTTGTTGTAGTAGTAGTTTTTGTTGTGGCTGCTTGTTGTTGTTGTAGTAGTAGTTTTTGCTGTTGCTGCTGTTGTTGTTGTAGTAGTAGCAGTTTTTGTTGTGGCTGCTTGTAGTTGTTGTTGTAGTAGTTTTTGTTGTTGCTGCTGTTGTTGTTGCTGCTGTTGTTGTTGTAGCAGTAGTTTTTGTTGTGGCTGCTTGTTGTTGTTGTTGTTGTAGTTTGTGTTGTTGCTGCTGTTGTTGTTGTTGTAGTAGTTTTTGTTGTTGCTGCTGTTGTTGTTGTAGCTTTTATTATCGTTGGTGCTGCCCCTTTTTATTGTTGTTGGTGGTGGTGTGGAAATAATGATGGTGTTTATTCATTTTGTTTTTTTTCTCTTCTTCTTATCGATTGTGCTACAGCTGGTCATGGTTGTAATTGTTGTTGCTTCGTCGAAGTTTTTGTGGCAGTTGTTGTTATTTCTGAATGTCATTTGTTGTGGTGGTGGTGATGGTCAGTATTGAGTTTTCTGTTCTTATAGGAATTTGTCTAGTTTTCTTCTAAGTTTTTTCGCATTTATAATATTGCTGTTGTTTGAGCTTCTTCATCTACAGTCGTTGGTACTACCTTGTTGGGTTTTTCAGCACGTTTTTGTTGTTGTTATTATTGCTGTTGTTGTTTTTTTCTGTCGTTGTTGATAGTGGTGGCCTTCTGTTATAGGTGTTGCCTATGACTTTCTTCAATTCTTCCGGCGTCAATCACTAGCTATTGCAGCAACCAACATGACTACCAATAGTATAAAGCCTAGAAGTTCTAGTTCATGCATAGTTTAAGCCATGATTATTTAGCACTAAATATTTTGAATAAAATATGCTTGAATTTAACTTACAGTTCTACCTTACACCTCCTTCAGCATTATCGTTAATCAGTTACACTCTTGGGTCATTGCTCTCGTAACATAGAAACAAAATCAAAACATCCAGAGAAAACCGCAAATAAACGCAATTTGAGGAAATGTCCTGTAGTGATTGCTGTGGAGTTTAGTTTAATATTTTTCAATAAATACTAAAATATTGAAAGGGATTATTGCAATTTTCAAGTTACAATCTTACAATCTCAAAAAGGAAATCCAATTAGGAAAGCACTTAAGGAACTAGTGGAAGTCATGCAGGAAATAATTTATTAAAACCGTCGGTTCTTATATGTATTTTATGAAGGTGGCGAAGACTAGTCGAAGTGTTAGATGAATTCACTGTACCCAAGGGTGGATTAAAAGTCAACAAGCAATAATACAAAGAGACAAACATGAAAACAAAAACAAGGAAACAAGGAAGGAAACACAACTAAACGAACTAGAAAATGTACAAGTAAACGAGAAACCATAAAACAAATCGAAATGAACTGAAGGAGGCAAGATGAAAAATAGTTGTTGTAAAAATGAAACACTTATAATTTTGGCAATTTTTACGACATTTTACAGAAAACAAATATCCGTAGAAGACTAATTTAAATCCCTATTCTAGCCTGCCATTCCATTCTGCTATAAATACGTTTATTTGTATACTATTTAGCGCTGTTTTTGAAGTAAAAAAATGAGAATTACAGCGGCTGACAAGTTCTAGGGGTAAAGTTGCGATTCTTCCATTTCATTAGACTGAAAAGGAGACAAGAAGTGACTAAAATAGAGCTAATGAAAGGAACTTCTCGTGGGAGTTGAATTGGTAGATTAACTGGGTCTTATCACTACAAAAATAAGTGATATGTGTTATTAAGTGATTATGTCAGGTTATAAGAACAGATCTGCCATAATCAAGTCCTCGAGGAAAATTACCAAAAAATTTTACAGATGTTTCATTATCGGCGTTTTCGATTTTTTTTGAAGTAAAATAATCTGAATTCTAGAATCTGAAAATAGGGTATTCATATTCAAGTATTCAACTAGCGTATTGAGCTAGTCATTTCGTAAGCTACAGGTAATCCCCGCCAAAAATAACACATAGTAGTTCGTTTGGGTAAACTAGTTCTTTTGCGAACGTGCATCACCAACGTGGTATATTTGTTAATCTACCAGTTGACTCACCACTATGTTAGGTGTGTTGTGAGCCAGGTGCAATCGAGAGAGGCACTCACTTCTCCTCACCTATCACCTGTAATAACTTCTATTTGAATACCGCGTTTGAGGAACTCCATGTTCAAAAGGAATATATACTATAGAACTACTTAGAAATATTTTTACAGACGTAAAACGGGTTGAAGATGAAGGAGTTTGAGAGTAAAATAATCTTGTAGAAGTAGGACAAATACAGCTAAATTTGACGATAATGAAACAAAAGCAAGTAAGATTTAGAATCATAGAATGATAATAGGAAGGCTAAATATGAAATTACTATATGGCAAGGTGAAATTTCGACGTTCGCACCAGGATACAAAAGAGTCAAGATTTTTCTAGTTGGGTACTGAACTAATGTGATTTGAAGACACAAGTGAGATTATCTAACAGTAGCAATAGAAAGTATTGCATTATCTCATAATAAAAGTACAAATATCAATCTGTTGTACTTACTGTCAGGCAATGAGCATAGCATCGTGCCTTTTCGACTGCTTGTTTATCACGAAAAACGACTTGAGCAACCCCAGTGAAGAAGAAGATAGGAAGCACCACCGTGATACAGCAGGTTGCAGTTAAAGGTACGGCCTTCATCCCGCTCGGACTAGAGTGTTTACTAAGAGAAAACCTTATAGAAAAAATATCTGTCGAGAAAGAAAAGAAAATAATGACACTTGGAGCTGGTTATTTGCACAGTGTATTAATTGGAAAACTGTGCCGAGAAGGAATATTTGAATAAGATCCTTAGTGTCACCTTCAAAACCCGTTAGGACGCCGCGCAGGTAAATTGTAATGTTAAAGAATTGTCTAGAGTAGGATAACTTCATAGATGGTTATTTTTCAATATCTGACGGCGAAGGTGGTACTTACCTTGATTTGCAAGTTTTAAATCTTAATTATTAATTTTTGCTTTCTTCAGGCAAAAACAAAAGTCTAGTTACCACAAAAATAGGTTTTAGCAGCTTTGCTGATCAAAGCTATGAGAACGAAAATTAAAGCAAAACGTTTAGATTCTTACCACAAAGACTTGACGAAGCTCAGTGATGAAAACTATTTGTTTCGCCTACGATGGTTAGTCTTGTTCTAAAAATAAAATTGTCCAAGATTAGCGACAATGCTTTAACCTATTTTTGTTTACCGAGAAAGCGCTACCGAATCTTTGTCACCTTGGTCGGTGGTAGTATTAATATATAATATAATATAATATGCTGTAAGGCTGCGTTCATAATGTATGGAAGAGGGGGGCAGGTGAAATTTAGAGGGGATCGGGAAAATTTTGGTAGGAAAAGGGGGAGATGGGAAAATTTTTATAAGAAAAATGGGGGAAGAGGGATGCACAATTTTTGGAAGAAGCTACGAGCCTTGCTTAGTGGGGATCGTATTTTTTTGTTAAGAATTATTCTGGACATTTCAAATTTTCCCCTCCCCCCCCCCCCTCCCCTCCCCTCCCCTCCTCCCTCTGCCATATATTATGAACGCAGACGAATATGACAACCCAACCACCAGCCCGAGGCTAACTTTGATCAACACCAATATCAACATTTAGCGTCGGCCAATGAATAGTTGTTGTTTACACCTGTACTGAGCACCAGGCGGCGGCTACACTGTGCCGTCGTGAGAACACAATGTCCCACTAACATCGAATACTCCCCGGGTGAGTGATTTGTACCCAAGTGAGCGTTGTGCCTTTGGTAGAGACGAAACCGCAATGGAAACCCTGAACAACTCAATGACAATTTGACACCTCCAAAGAGTAATTTTATTTATACAATTGGTATGAGCAATTGAGGTGAGATATTTTAATAACGTGGAATACTGACTGTATCGCCACAGATGAAAAGCATCAATTACGACAGAGCAGAAAAATAACGACAAGGCTTTGTCTCTTTATCTCTCATTCATGCTAAAAAACGTTTGGTGTTTCATTTGTATCTCTTGTGCTTTAAATTTTTCACAAAATTCTGCTAACCTCGAGCAATTCTACTTCGAGGTATTAGCGAAAATGTTAGTTTTTGTGCATTTTATCATTTCTTTCAAGGTTCATGGTGTTATATCTCAAATACACATCCCTTAAATTTCCCCCAATTTTGGTATTTTGTTAATCAGGCCCTGAAGAGCCTGTTTATGAAATATAATTAAAAGCTTATTAACGCATAAACGTCGAAAGCCGTTTTTCTGCCCTGTTATCAATTACAGGATAAATGATTCGAACAGTTTGGGGGGGGCAGACAAAACAACCAAAGCAATTGTGCCTGCAAATCGATTTGCAATCATATTATCTAGATATATCAGTTCACGGCGAGTAGGATGAATGCAGCCGAAAAAACAACAACATTTGTTGGTCTTGAAAACGCTGTAACTAAAATTAATTCTTAGATTGGTTATAAAGTTACTTTGGAAGTTCAAAACCTTGGTATGGAAAACAAAAATGAACGAATGAGTTAATGGAATACGAATGAATTAATGGAAAGAAAAATGGGATTAGTTCTCTGCCTCTCCCTCTTATTTAACAAATTTTAATCACCTCATCTTTTGAATAAATAAATTATTCAAGTGCTCATTTTTAGAGTTAAAAAAAAAGTTAGACTCCTCAAAACAAAACATCAGTGGAGTGGTAATCTATCTTGAATGCGATCTAGCGAGTTGAGTTTTAGTCGAGTATGGTGAAATAAATTAAAGTAAAGGGTTTTTAACGATATAAAGAGAGACAGTCATTAAAGTTCAAAAAATTATGACAATTAAGCCTAGTCTGACAAAAACACGATCAAACACATGCACAATACGATACCAGTAGTCCCTTAAACGAAAGAACTAGATGCAGCAATATGTTTACCCTAACTTCTAGGCAGCACCTACCGTGATGCTTGTGTAATATAATAAAGTATAAAAAAACCCAAGTGCATCTCGGTGACTTACAACCAATCATATGTATTCGGCTTATTCATCTATCTGCCATCTTCGTCCCAAGGTGGCACATAAGTCCACTAAAATATAAATGTACAGATCGAACCCTGAAAAAACCTCTGGTCTGATCTAAGTCAAGGCTTGGCTAACTCACAGATAGAACCCTGAAACAACCTCTGGGCTGATCTAAGTCAAGGCATGGCTAACTCACAGATTAAACCCTGAAACAACCTCTGAGCTGATCTAAGTCAAGGTATGGCTAACTCACAGATCCAACCCTGAAACAACCTCCGGGCTGATCTAAGTCAAGGCATGCCTAACTCAAAGTTAGAATCCTGAAACAACCTCTGGGCTGATCTAAGTCAAGGTATGGCTAACTCAAAGTTAGAACCCTGAAACAATCTCTGGGCTGAACTAAGTCAGGGCATGGCTAACTCAAAGATCGAACCCTGAAACAATCTCTGGGCTGAACTAAGTCAGGGCATGGCTAACTCAAAGATAGAACCCTGAAACAATTTCTACGCTAACCCAGAACGGGACACAGCTAACTCACAGCCGTGCTCTGACTAGAGGTTGTCACAGGATATCAAGACAATTGATGCCAAGAAAAATATACACATTAATAACTTAGTTTTAAAACTTATTACCAAAATTCCTTGGAAGCTAGCTTCTGGTCAGGAATGGTAAAGAATGAGCAAAGAGAATGCCTCATTAATGAAAGCCAATTCCCAATTTCCTTTTATCGTTGATTATGCCATCAAGACTACGTAGTTACTTCAAAGAGGTATTTCAAAAATGTCATCTTGATGGGTTTTTTCAGTTTAGAGAAAACAAAAATTAGCGTTTCGGAAGGAAAAGTGTCTTAGTACATCAAGGAACACTAACAGAAAATCAATACGTTTGACGTCTAAACCAATTGGATGCCAGACAGAAATGGCGTCTCGTTAAGTGCCGCAAAACAAATGAATTAGTCTGTTCTCTCACGTTATCATGCCTGTAACATTTCGGTTCCTAGAAAATCTTGTTATGTGTGATTATAGAATTCTCTCCGACAAATTCGAGGGATTTTAGTTTTATTACTGAATTGACAACTGAATTACTATTCAGGGAAGCACGGGTGGTGTAGCGGTGTGAGCGTTCGCCTCTCATCAATGCGACCCGAGTTCGAGTCCCGCCGGGTTCGGTGTTGTATATGAGTAGAGTTGTTTGTTGGTTCTCTCCTGTGCTTCGAGGGTTTCCCGAGTTCTCCGGTTTTCCTCTTTCCGCAAAAATTAACTCCTAAATTCCGATTCGATCACGGAATGAGGGCCACTGGTTTGTTGGCCACTGGCTATTAAGTGCTACCCTCGTGAAAAAAAAGGACTTTTGAGATAAAAACAAGGAGCGACAAGAAAGGGTTGAAACAGAAAGACAAGAACGCTAACAATAGATAAATGACTCCTCTTCAATACAATCGGCTGATAAGCTTATTGAAAAACATGTAAGATGCCAATCTACACGTTCATATGGAGAGGAATACAAAGACTATTCATAGATGATATCAATTGCTATTTGGTATATATCAGGCCATGCATCCCGCAGTAGGCTTTCTCGTTTATTGTTTTCGTTTTTAAAACAAAAACAAAAATAGAAGAATTTAAAACTCCTGTTAACCTAGAGATTAAGTTAAGAGTTCCTAAAAGATGTTGTCCCTTTGCGTACGCAATAAAGAACATTTTCTTGTATTAATATAAGAAAAAAAATGTCGTGCAAGCAGGCAAGCAGGCAAGCAGGCAAGCAGGCAAGCAGGCAAGCAGGCAAGCAGGCAAGCAGGCAAGCAGGCAAGCAGGCAAGCAGGCAAGCAGGCAAGCAGGCAAGCAGGCAAGCAGGCAAGCAGGCAAGCAGGCAAGCAGGCAAGCAGGCAAGCAGGCAAGCAGGCAAGCAGGCAAGCAGGCAAGCAGGCCTGCTTGGGTTTTTTTTATAAGCATTGCAGTTCAATTGGAATAGTTTTATCTTGTTAGCCGAAGAAACATGACGTGGGAAGAACATCACAACAGTCTATGTTTAAACGGTGATCAAGTGTTCAACTAACGTGTCCTCAACTTGACTGACTTTTACGAGTGTTCAGTTTACTCTGTCAACAAAAAAGAAATTTGTGCTGCAAAAATAATAAGTATCACACTTTCTTCAATCCTTCTCTTCTCATTAGGCATCAGTGAAGTTGAAGAACATTTGTTCATCGTTGAAGACTTGTGACATTTTAAGAAAAGCACATTCTAATATTATGACAAGTGCCCGCCGTTATTTTCCTAATATTCCTAATTTTCAATCAAGAATTGTTCCGCAGTATTAGCCTTTTAGTCATTTACTATTTATAAGCCAAGGCTAAGGCGTTTTGTTCACGTTGCTTAGCGACAAGAACAGACGTCATGTTGCCTTAGTAACAAGCAAGAATCAGTTCCAAGGCTATGCATAATGATCATCAAGCAAATATTTTTTCAGATTGATCTAAACTGATCCAGTATATTATAGTTAATGACGATAGAGATAAGAATGTTGCTACTAGGTCACGTCGGGTTATATGATACGCCACCAGACACATTTTAATGTCGTACGCTCTACATGCCCAATAACAGTGCCTAAGGGGCTTGAAATATATCTAGAATATCCCCAAAATAATATCGGAGGGAAATTTTCACCTTGCATAATGAGTCTAGACATAAGACTGAGGTCAAAATTAATCAAAAAATATAATTTTCTTTATGAAAAATATTCTTGGCGAAGTTTTTGTTTTTGTTTTTGCTGTTCAAGGAATCACACGACGCAGGAAAAGAACTGAGATCTACAGAATAATTCATAATCAAGACATTGACTTATTTGCCAAAACATCATCACGTACTAATGACCAACCATAAGCAATGAATTTATTTAAACAAATAAAAAGCGAGAAAAAAATTAACGGGAAAATGGAGATAAAATAAAACGCTTGAAGGAAGGAAACGAAGAAAAAAAAATGAAGAGAAGAAAACTGACCTGGAAATAAGTGGAAATAAAGTCATACAAGAAACGTCAAACGTTAGCAACTGGTGGTGATAAAGATATCTTTTCAATTAAGGAATTGCAAGTATATTACGAATAAAAAAAGCCTGTCGGAAAAGATTAGAGTTAATATAGCAAACAATATAGGACAAATGGAACTGAGAGTCCGCAAAGAAAATATAGAGCGCGAACAATGGAAAACCTGTATGCACCGGTAATCGTATGATATAAAAGTAGATAAAGACAAGCGGAATAGTGAAGAATAAAAGACAAATCGGAATACACTATAAACATTTTCGTAGTGTTTGTCCCACGTAACATACGTTTCGATTCAAAGACTATTTGCTTTTCTTTCCTGTATGTTTTTCTTTCTTTCTTGAGCGTTTCCCAGTTAAATTCGAAGCGAGGGAAGCTCTTTTTCTAGAAGTGCCCACCCTTATCAAAAAGTGAAATAGTACGTTAAGTCATACTTTTGATAAAAGAAATACCAAGTCAATCTGGAAATTCAAACCTTCCTAGTTACAGAATCAAGAGTATGATTCGAAAAGTTTCCAATACGTTCTTGTTGCCGTGTTATAAGTTACAGAGCGAACCGTGAAAACAATGGCTAGAAAAGGAAGTATCGGCTATCGCATGTTCGGATCTTTCGACATAAATCGATGATGTTACGATACCCACATATTTCCCATCACTGGACGTGATAATACTCTCGATCTATAATACATTATATTAACTCCCATATGAAGGGCGGGATTTCGTGAAATAAGTACTGTATTTAAAGTACGCCTACAAGAAGTGAAGGTACAAGGACTTACCAAGCTTAGCCTAAATGATCCTGATAAAGATTGAAATGAGATTAGAGACGAGCTTATCGCCCACTTAAGGACCGAATGACTGTTTACACAAGAATGTTTGTTTTTTGGGAATCGCCCTAATGCCCTGTAAGTCCATCTATACCTTTTATAGGTTACAGTCGTCACAGAGTTGACTTCAACAATTGGAATAAGAAATTGGGGCAAATATACGGGGGGAGGGTGGGGAAATGTTTTGAACCCTACTATACACATTAT
The DNA here is from genome assembly GCF_029948245.1 of Actinia tenebrosa. Classification (NCBI taxonomy): domain Eukaryota; kingdom Metazoa; phylum Cnidaria; class Anthozoa; order Actiniaria; family Actiniidae; genus Actinia; species Actinia tenebrosa. The sequence continues at coordinate 10,211,661 of NW_028292572.1, forward strand.
ATTCTTAACTAAAACAAGTAAAACTTCAGAAGAATGGGGAATAAATAGGAATATTATAAAAAGGAAATGTTAATAAGAAAAAAGGAATGAGACTATGAAAACAGTTATTTTTGCAGTTGTATTGTTGTATTGTATTGTTATGAACAGATGATGGCTTTTAGCTTCTTCTATCAATTATCAGCGATCAGAGAGATTAACTGCGACGAAAGAAATAAATTAAAAGGGAAGATCTATCAACAAAGAGGGCGTTGTTTACCCAAAATAAGTTGGTCTTACGAAAAGGTGTCATATGTTTACCTATCATCTGTCAATATCGGAACCAACTATGAATAAACAACCATTTCGAAATAAGAATGAGTCTTATTACATTTCTTTCACGCTGTGCTAGACTTAAAATATTATAATTTATGTCCTAACTATCATACATAATGATGCTGCAAGAATTAATAACACTGCTTGGAGACATGAGCTCCATGTTTGTTTCAATATTATATAAATATAAATAATAATAATATGAGAGAAAATTTATATAGGGCTGTTTCATCTGGGGATTGCAACAGCACTTTACAAAATTATGATAAAACTATTAAATTAAAAGTACAAAATGACAAAACAGTTTTAATTTAAAATACATACTTAGATCTACACATACTTGTATCTACAACAACAACAACAACAACAACACAACACAAGCAACACAACACAAGCAACACAACACAAGCAACACAACACAAGCAACACAACACAAGCAACACAACACAAGCAACACAACACAAGCAACACAACACAAGCAACACAACACAAGCAACACAACACAAGCAACACAACACAAGCAACACAAGTTGCATGGAGCATTGCAGTGTGTAACCTACAGCGCAATTTGAAAATAATGTTGCGAGAAAAGTTTCAGCAATTGTCTGCGTCACCGTTGTACCGTGTAAATACTCTTGTAACTTGTGTCGCAGCGCTATTGCGAGAAGACAAGTTTGCAGAGAAAATTGCTCCGTGTAATCGCGCCTTAATGTTTGCTACTCTAGAACATTCTAGAACAACAGTCCGAACGTCTAAAAATTCTGGAACATTTTGGCTTCTTTGAAAACTTGCTTCAGTGTTAAGATTAAAACACTATTTGTGTGAGTTACTAAGGTTGATAGCAATTATATTCCAGATGCATCATGATTATTTTCGGTCCGGTGCAGGAAAAAACATACCATTTTTAAAATCCTGAACACACTCAGTAATAATTGTACTAGAATACGTGTTCTACGCACTCCGCTATTGCTGGTTTTCACATGACGTCATCAAAACATCAAAATCTAAACTATTGATCGTATAAAGACATTTCTCAAGTATGTTTTAGAAGTCAGTGTTATAGGACACAAGAAAAAATCTCGAGTCATTTCGATGTTTGGTTCCCGAGTTATGAAGGTTGAGTTTGTGTCACGCAATACCGTCACGTCTTTCTAAATAGCGATGAAAATATTAAAACAATTTACTTTAGTTGAAAGATTTTCCCTTAGACACGTTTAAAATATCTATTTAAAGTATGTGTAAGTGAAAAATAGTCAAACATATTAAATATTCCATCATTTTAAGCCTTTAGAATTTCGTCCGCCATGATGGTGTACCAACTTGGAACACCAAGATGGCCGCTCCATACATTTTAACCAAAAATTGCGTCATGTTTACTCGCCTATAGTTCCGCAACGAAATGCTTTACAGCCTTAAGATTTAACCAGTATATGTAGTTTGGAACGCTTTACAAGAATATAAGACTTTTATTTCATTATAATGCGAATTTACGCTTTTGAAATTCATGATGACGTAGGTGAAAACCAAGAATAGGGCTAAATTGCACTTTACAATCAATAGTTACAAAGGTTACATTTGAACATCTAAAAATGCCAGTAAAACTGTCTTGAGTCAAGGGATTTTTTCAGAGTTATTCGATTTTCCTCCTCTAGTTCCGAAAACCCTAACACAGATGTTATACAAGCTATGCTATATCAGCCAGAGGTTGATTCATGGTTCAACGACTAAAAACTATGAAACTAAAATTGACTCATTAACCTTTAAAAATAATTTCATATTTTCCTTAGCTTTCGACCGACACGGTCATCCTTAGAGGAACTAAAATGCGTTACAATATTAACAAAAACTACGCTATCAAACGTTGCACCTACAAAAACCTTTACGACTAAAAACCTTTTTCCTTTTTCGTTTTTCAATATTTCAAACATTTTCAAGAATCATGACAATACACTATTACTTTTCCGCCGTCTGTGTGATGTGGAAAGCCGACTTCCTACGCAGCGTAACATCTTTTTTTTTTTTAATGTTTATATCCATACACAACTGAGAAGAAAGCTGATGAAGTCAATCTATTTCTAGACCTTTATGATCCCTGAGACAAATAACACGAAAATACCCCAGAAAACCACTAGTGAGATAAGAATTATTGCACTTGAAAATAAGAAAACTATTCAACAAACAACGCAGTGTACTTGTGAGTTTTGACACATCCTTACTTCTCATACCAAGCGGTGCAGTTCAGCTTCACATCAACTCCTCTGGACTATCAAACAACTTCAAATTTACTTGTCAAGAATAAAAAGCTTTCGATTCGTGTAAAGTATTAACACAAGTGCAAACATCAATCCAGAGGCGTTTCTTAAAATACGTCATTAGTCATTCTCAGATATTTTAATTGCATTTTTCGTTTACAAAAGCATGGTGTTATTCGCGAAAGTAAGAAAAAATTAAGATAATCGATATTTCGAGATCATGAGCCAAGACTAGACAACTGTGGACTATTCTAGAAAGAGAAAATGCCTATTTTGACGAAACAGCAGTGAGCATATTGAGACGGTGTTAAAAGAATAAATTGCGTATTTTTAATCTTATTAGTTTCTATGGTTTCTTTAATAATGTCAAGAGTAAAAATCGTTTCTCACGATATTAACAAAAGACTCGTCAATTTTTACTTCAAATTTATAACATTTTCATCTGCATTTAATAGTTCATTTGTAATATTAAATCGTTCAACATATTGAGTAGCGAATAATCTTTTATTGTTCGAGGCGATCGGAAGTAGTCATAGGCTGATATTGGGACTCGTTATCAAATATCGAGAGCCGGTGCTAGCCATTGTATTTACCTAAAAATTTTAGCTCTTCCACCGATTTTCATCGTCTCAAATTTATCAGTTCCACTTATTCGTTTTTTCATTAATAATTACTGAATATTTTTTTATGAGACGAAGATTAAAGTCACCAAACTATTACATACCAGTTGTCGTCTTCTAACAAAATTTCCACCTGTCTTTCGTTTTTAATTGATTTTTTTATCCGCTTCGTCTTTCAAATTTATCCTTAAAAGAAGCAATGTTATAGTATTAGATCTTTGCTATGGCTGCACGGTCCATATTGATGCTGTAATAGAGTAAGGGTGAACCTATTCACATGAATATAATCAAGGTACCTCTTATGAAGTCGCGGGCTTGGTATTGAGAAAAACTTTAACCCCAAGTAATCCCTCAGTAGATTAGCAAGCTCACCTAAAACATAAAAAAGCATTAGAAATCAAATAGAAAATGCACAAGGAAACAAGTCAGATTGGATGGCTGAAATATGGAAACATTACCAAGATGTTTATAAATGTTTCAGCAAGCAAAACGGGAAAGGCATACTTTTTGAAAGTTGAAAACAAAAAAAAGAGCACTCACTGAGAGCCGTGTACTGTACGTTTAAGTGAAATAGGATTCGTTGTTGGACGAGTGTAAGTAAAAGCAACACATATTCGGCTACGTGATGATAGTCAAGTGAAGAACAGGGTGCATTCGCACAAGCCACGTCAAATAAATATAGCAATAAAATAACAATATGGATTCACCAAGATCGTTACGTAGTAACAGTGTGGCAGTAATATCAAGTGAGTGTTAGTGAGTATAGCGAGACGGCTTTTAATGGTTTTTCTTTTGAAATCTTGAAACTCATTTTAACAAAGGTTTAGTAATTGTTCATCTTACTTGAGTTAGCGGTTTGGGTGAAGTAATAACGGAAACAATCGGCCCAATGAGTGTGACTATTGTGATTTATATGTATGAGTGAAGAAGTACTTATCAAGTGATGAGTATTTAGAGGAGCGCAATATTTCACTAGTTTGGGATTTTCTATTGTTCTAGGGTGAGGATTCATGCTGGTTTTGTCAAATTGTAAATTCCGCTTAAAAATATAATCTATAGGGCTAACACTCAACATTTGATTAAGTGTGATGTCAATAACGTCAATGAAATATGGCATAAACACAAGTGGACAGACTGAATGCTGAGCAAATGGATGGATGGATGGACGGACGGACGGACGGATGGATGGATGGATGGATGGATGGACGGACGAATGGATGGATGGATGGATGGATGGATGGATGGATGGATGGATGGATGAATGAATAAATGAAATAGTGAATGAATGGAGTGAATGAATAAATAAATAAATAGATAAGTAAACAGAAAAGATGAAAGAAAATTACTAGGAACGAGTCAATGTACACGAGGTAATGATGAAACTTCGACCATAAAATTAATGAAAGAAATGAAAGCAAGCGAGAGAAAAAAGAAAGAATGAAAAAGAAAAGCTCCTATTGAAGGGCGCAGTCGTTGATTTGGACTAAAAATTAGTCATTGGAGTCGCAGTGCACTGTGGGGGTTGTTCAGCCCCACAATGCACTGCAATGCCAACTTGACCCAGGGTTTCCGTCAACCTCGGAACGGCTAATATGCTGTCTATAAAAGAATGTTTACCTAAAGAGAAGAAAAGGCCTTCAGGCATTGCATTTAATAAGACAATACCATTTTAATAAATTTCGAATCTGTAGACAGCGTGACAATCACTAGTGTCACGAATCTCGTCACGTTCATCCTCTACACATCTGCTCGTCATATTCCCATTCAGAAGTTTTAATGGGTTCATCAACTCTTGCACCTTTTCTTTATACAATTAGATCGTGTCAAACATAACTGCCCGCTCTTACACTCATAAATTACTTCACTAAATGAATAAACGAACGCGATAAAATGAACGAATAAATGAATTAATGAATAGCAACATAAAATGGGAAATGCAAAGTCAAGCAACATAAAATGGGAAATGCAAAGTCAAGCAACATAAAATGGGAAATGCAAAGTCAAGCAACATAAAATGGGAAATGCAAAGTCAAGCAACATAAAATGGGAAATGCAAAGTCAAATAGAAAACGAATTAATACAATTAATTTTCTAATAATAACATGCAGAGCAATCATAATTGTTATGAATATGTAAAACTGTTTTTTATATATTTGTTTTACGATTGAACTGAATTTTTTTAAAAGTTTTTTCTATATATATATATATATATATATGTATTATTCTATATATTTCTAAATTTTTTGTTTTTTTGTTTTTCTTGTGTTTTAGCATACCTTATTGAGGTAATAGGAATGCGCTTTATAAGCACTGCTAAGGCATTATTATTATTATTATTATTATTATTATTATTGTTATTATTATTATCTCTATTTTAGTATTCACAGAGACGACCTTATTTTTTAAATAAGTGTATACAGACTAAGTTGGCGACCGTCTGTTGCACAATAATAAACGTTAACCTAAATCACATGCTGTGTGGTATTTTTCGCGCTTGTCAATCTTCTGTAAAGGTATATATCATGACGAATTTTCTTAAAATAAACAGTAAAAGAAGTAATTTGCACTATGCACTAAGCCGCAAACTGAATTACGTTTGTTGGGTCGCCCGTCATTCCACGGTTTTGTTCGGGAGTCGTCGGTTTTCCTCTCTCGGCCTTCGCAAAAGCTAACGAGTTTTAATTTATAATTCAAATGATCTGTGAGTAAACTGCCCAGACATTGCTCCAGGGTTCGATCTGTGAGTTAGCTGCGTCCTGACTAAGCTCAGCCGAGACATTATTTCATTATTTTAAATTTCAGGCAGGCTAATATCACAACTTACTGATTAACCCAGAAAATATTAAAAGTACCTTTATTAGAATAAACTCTGTTCTTTCTCAGGCTTCTTTCTTTCTCTTTACGAAGTCGCAACCTAAATGACGAAAGGGTGATGACATGCTGGGGCAGGTTTACTACAGGAAACCGAAGTTCGATACAGTTGAGTAAAGAAATCAATAAATATTAATCATCCAAACTGAAAACCATTTATTACTTACCTAATGCAAAAGTTATCAAACTTTAAGATTTTTAAAGTACCTATACTGAGGTAGCGAAGATTGCCAAGAGGACTAATCTATATTATGGGCTACATTTCTATCTCACCATCTGGGGAATGTCAAGATCAATTTATAGTGTAGTGCATTTACAATGTGTTTGCTTCCACATAGTATCTGTCAACTAACAAGTCTTCACTGTCATCGGGTCGCTTCAAGCCATTGTTTCTCGTGGATGAATAACTTACAAAAAACTTACTGTTCTTAATATCATTGTTCTTACCGCCAAAAGTTGCCCAAGACTGAAGATCCTACTGGCAAAACGTTTTAAGAGCGGTCTACAAGAGCTCGTAAACAGTACATTCATGTAACGTCATGAAATCCTGAGTCCAGAGACGTCACTCAACGTAAAAATTATAATCACAAAATCACAAATCACCCGATATAAATATCAGGAAGACCGATGCATAGTTGATGTTCGAAAAAATAAAACAAGAGAAAATAAAAGCAAATCAAACCAACAAAAAAAAAAACACCAAAAGAAGGGGAAAAAAAGAAAAGAAAGAAAGAAAAGAAAAGAAAAGAAAAGAAAAGAAAAGAAAAGAAAAGAAAAGAAAAGAAAAGAAAAGAAAAGAAAAGAAAAGAAAAGAAAAGAAAGAAAAGAAACTGCATTTCATTATATTACTAACCTGTTTAGCGACGATCTAAATGGTTATACGTTTGGCGTCAAGCTGTGAGTGATTTTGATTGACAGTCTGTCTCATGTTATCGTGCATTTGATTGGTCAGAAAGGAAGAGTTATAATAACGCTTTAGCTCTAAAGAAATTTACAGCTAATCAGTTCTGCCATAATTATTCTTAGCGATATTTTTTAGTCTTTTTATTTCTTTCCATAGAAACTGGTTCAAATTGTTTATAATTTTATTCAAATATTATGAATTGGTACTGAATTGACCTATTTCACTATGACGTCACTGCTTGTTTATGTGGGGGATAGAATCGCCAAATCCGATAGAAAATTTAACAAAATTTGCTCCTAGCGAAACAGTTTAATCTAAAATGGCCTGGTTTTCAGATATGTGATAATATGTCCTAAAACATATTCTGAGCGTTTGCTGGCTATTCTACTTCTCTTCGTGGATTGATACGGGTTTTAGAACAATTTTCGGTGAATTTGCGTTGATTTGACCCCTTCCGATGACCATGATCCTTTGCGTTTAAACAATAGATTGTTTTGATGTGACGTCATAGTGAATTAGGGCAATTAGCGTGAGGTATTTGTTCTTGCGTGGCTGACTTATGTGAATCATGACACATTATGACATGTAGTGCTACACTGGAATTGTTGAAGTTCGCACAGATACCCGAGGGGGGGAAGGGGTTGTTATCGGGTATGCTCGTGGTATTTCTAAGGGGTAACTAGCAATATGACCACGCTTTAACACAAAAAATCGTATCATCCTTAAGTGAATTCTAGTGCTTCTGTTAAAGACTTTGTACTCTGTACATGTCAAAACTAGAAGATATATATTATTATTATTAACATATTGAATCCAGATTTTTACTTTATTGTAGTTTAAAAGAATGTTAAGCATACTATGAAAATATAACAACTATTTATCTGCAATTCATGTGAACATTAAAATATATCATTGATATTGTGACTTGATCAACCTTTTTTTTGTTTTGAAATAGCTGTAAAAATAGATTATTTTACAAGGATTTGTATTGGAAAATATGTTTCTACAGTCCACTAGGAATTAAGTCATCAAGGTCAAAAAGTCTATTTCATAGCATGGCATTAAATGAAATCACGAATGCCGTTAATTTTAATTTGATTTAGATGGATTATTCTTGGTGGTGGTGGTGGTAGTAATGAGTTTTTCTTTAAATATTTTTATCATTTTAATTATTTTTTATAAATAATCAATTGACAGCTCTGGAATCCCTCAGAGTCGTAGTATTACCTATACATCATACAGTGTGGACGACTAATAGAAAGAGAATCCCTCAGAGTCATGGTATTACCTATACATTATACAGTGTGGACGACTAATAGAAAGAGAATCCCTCAGAGTCGTAGTATTACATATACATCATACAGTGTGGACGACTAATAGAAAGAGAATCCCTCAGAGTCGTAGTATTACCTATACATCATACAGTATGGACGACTAATAGAAAGAGAATCCCTCAGAGTCGTAGTATTACCTATACATCATACAGTGTGGACGACTAATAGAAAGAGAATCCCTCAGAGTCGTAGTATTACCTATACATCATACAGTATGGATGACTAATAGAAAGAGAATCCCTCAGAGTCGTAGTATTACCTATACATCATACAGTATGGATGACTAATAGAAAGAGAATCCCTCAGAGTCGTAGTATTACCTATACATCATACAATATGGACGACTAATAGAAAGAGAATCCCTCAGAGTCGTAGTATTACCTATACATCATACAGTATGGATGACTAATAGAAAGAGAATCCCTCAGAGTCGTAGTATTACCTATACATCATACAGTATGGATGACTAATAGAAAGAGAATCCCTCAGAGTCGTAGTATTACCTATACATCATACAGTATGGTCGACTAATAGAAAGAGAATCCCTCAGAGTCGTAGTATTACCTATACATCATACAGTATGGATGACTAATAGAAAGAGAATCCCTCAGAGTCGTAGTATTACCTATACATCATACAGTATGGATGACTAATAGAAAGAGAATCCCTCAGAGCCATGTCTGATAGCAATGAGAAGCTTTTCGCGCAGTTGTTTTTCACTGTCGTAATCGGTCAGGTTTAACATGTTAAAGCAAGTTGAAGCCTGGGGAATCTGAAATGAAAATGGCTGGGATGAGCATTACTACAGCAAAAGCTTGCTAAGCAGCATGTTAATCATCAGAAATGTGTAACTCATCTACCAACGGTATGTATCAAACCTGCTACTCAATAAACAAGCCCTCCAGGGGTGTGGGGTGGAGGGGAAACTTACCACCATTACCGCGATTAACCACGTCCCCTGTCTTTCAAAAAAGTCCAGTTCAATGGTTCCAGTGCAAACCGGAAAAAAATCTTTGTATGTGCAAAACAAGTTCAGTCAGTGAAGATGCAAAATTATGACAGCAAAATATGCTCGATAAATAAATTCTCAACCTACCTTGTTTGAGCCAAAGAGGTGTGTGATAGTGAACTTGTTCGGTCCACTGAGACCCTACATGAAATAATAAATGTCAGTTAACATATCCACACGTGTCACCGTTTAAAACGCGCCGGTGTTTGTTACACTGACAAACTAAAACGTGAAATGGGAACCCTGTGTCTGCATATACCTGTAAGTTTGCGAATCCTCCTATAGGGACAGACGGGGATCCTGTAGAAAACTTTAACAACAAAGCCTTCTCTTCTTCTTTAAGACGTGAGACTATATCCCAGAACCACGTGATGATCGGGTCATTTGATCTAAACCCTTTATACTGTCAAAAGAGAGTTAGAATTAGAAACAGTGAAGAGAAGCACAGGTCCTGACAAACCAGGTCCCAACATTCCCAACATTTGACCAAACATTCAGTCAACATTGGATATGTCAAAATGTTGGGTTAAATGTTGGGTCAAATGTTGGGTCAAATGTTGGGTTAAATGTTGGGTCAAATGTTGGGTCAAATGTTGGGTCAAATTGTGGTGTCAAATATTGGGTCAAATGTTGGGTCAAATGTTGGGTCAAATGTTGGGTCAAATGTTGGGTCAAATGTTGGGTCAAATGTTGGGTCAAATGTTGGGTCAAATGTTGTGTTGGGTCGAATGTTGGGTCAAATGTTGGGTCAAATGTTGGGTCAAATGTTGGGTCAAATGTTGGGTCAAATGTTGGGTCAAATGTTGGGTCAAATGTTGGGTCAAATGTTGGGTCGAATGTTGGGTCAAATGTTGAAAATCTTTTGTCAGGGCCATAGCAGGTGAACAAAGGTTACAAAGGTTTGCTGCAAAATTAATATCACTTACTTGCGTATTTTCCTTCCAATCCTTCACATCAATCTTCGTCACACCGTTCATCAGGAGAGAAAATTCATCAGCAGTAAACAAAGACAGCAACTCGCGTGGAATGACCTTAAAATAATACATACAGTTATACTGAAATAGATAACAAAAAGTAAAAAGAAAAATCCCCTGTGAGCAGAGTCTCTCCTCTTTCTCTTTCTCAGATCTAGCTTTTCACTTGTTCGGATTGATAACTTTGGTGGATTTCCACTGTTGTAATCAGACTAATACGGAAGTTGAATTCATCAGCACTGCTTCCATTCTTATAGCAGACCAAAATGAGTGTAACCAATGACAACCAAAACAATGATTACTGTTAAACGAAAACTAGATTCCTACCTCGTGGAGACCAATGTTGAATTCCTCAACCTCTTTTTCAATAAACGTTTGTAATTTGTACTGTGAAACCAGCTTTACATAATCTTGCTAAATGGAAAAAGGGACATAAAAAATAGATGAAGAATGAGTAAAAGACGTTAAATAGAATGTAACCACAATCGTCTTGATTGGAAGCAATGAATACCTCAACTGCAAACTACATGAAATTTTGTCTCTTAAATGCTCGTTCAATAAACAATAAATCTCTTTTAATTAAGGATTATGTTGTTGAAAGAGACATCGATATTCTCGCTATAACTGAAACCTGGCTAAAAAATACTAATTCTGATTTTATTGTGCGTGATATTTGTCCTACTGGTTATTCGTTTTGTCATGTTCCTCGTCAAAATCATACTGGTGGAGGTGTTGGCATAATGTATAAAAATAGCCTGAAAATCAATCATCATGTAACAATGTCTCACACGTCTTTTGAATTTATGGAAATGCTACTTCATCATCAATCGTCTACTTATCGTATTGTTATTGTTTATCGTCCACCCTCTTCAAATAGCTTGCTATTTAATGATGATTTCACTACTCTCTTGGAACGACTGGTTACATCTTCTGGCAAACTGGTAATTTCTGGAGATTTTAACTTTCACATCAATGACACTAAAGATAATAATGCTAATCGCTTTATGGATTTACTCGATTGTTTTAATCTGACTGTCCTTGATCCTGTTTCACCTACACATAAAAGTAATCACGTTTTGGATCTAATCATTACAAGATCTGATGAAAAATCTGTGACCAACCTTACTGTACACGATCCTGTTTTATCTGATCATTATGCTGTTCATTGTATGTTATCTGTAAACAAGCCTCTACTTCAATCAAAAAGCATTTCTTATCGCAGGCTTCGTGCAATAAATGCTGATTGTCTCCAACAAGATATTATGAACTCTGCACTATATCAATGTCCTGCTACTCAACTATCTGATTTGTGTACTCAATATGACTCTGTTTTATCGTCTATTTTAAATAAACATGCTCCTTTACGTTCTCGATCCATCTCCCTTCGCCCAAGAGCTCCATGGTATACTGACGAAATTCAAATTAATAAAACAAAGCGTCGTAATCTAGAAAGACGTTGGCGACGTTCCAAATTAGAGGTTGACCGTGAATTATATGTTGATCAATGTAATGTTGTTAAAAAACTGATTTTTGATGCAAAAATGAATTTTTATTCTAATTTGATTACTGATGCTGGTTCTAACAGTAATGATCTATTCCGTTCTATTGATCGATTGCTACACCGTATACCTGAGGAAAAACTACCAACCTCAACTTCATCCACAGATCTAGCTAACAATTTTGTTTACTTCTTTAAAAACAAAATCGTTAACATCAGAAATGGCTTCGTTCCTACGTCACATCTTTCAAATGATTTCTCTTATCTGGATTCACCTAAACTGGATTGTAAAATTGATTCATTTTCGCCTATCTCTATTGATGAATTATCAGCCATTGCGAAAAAGATGTCATCTAAATCCTGTAGTCTTGATCCTCTTCCTGCAAGTCTCCTACTTGGACATTTTGGCGCATTACTGCCTACTATATGTGAAATCGTTAACCTGTAACTTCAAACTGGTGTTGTTCCATCTTCTCTTAAAGTTGCTGTTTTAAAACCGTTACTGAAAAAACCATCTCTTGATCATGAAATTTTTGGAAATTATCGCCCTATCTCTAATTTAAAGAATATCTCCAAGATTATTGGAAAAGTCGTTTCTCTTCAGCTAAATGATTATCTGTCTCTGAACAATCTCCATGAACCATTGCAGTCTGCATACAAAACATTTCATAGCTGTGAAACTACTCTTCTTCGAGTACAAAATGATATCCTCCACTCCATTGACAATCGTTCTTGTGTTGCCATGCTACTCTTGGACCTATCTGCTGCATTTGACACAGTTGATCATCAAATTCTTCTAGATCGTCTCCATACAAAATTTGGCATTTCTGGCATAGCTCTTCAATGGTTTAAGTCCTACCTCACTGATCGCTTTCAATTTGTTTCCATTGATGATTTTTCTTCTGAAGCCCTTCAACTTGATTGTGGCGTACCTCAAGGTTCTGTACTTGGTCCTTTGTTGTATCTCCTTTATACTTCTCCAGTAGCTGATATCCTCCGAATACACAGAATGTCTTTCCACCTTTATGCTGATGACACTCAATTATATATTCCTTTCTCCTGTAATGATGATTTGTCCCTTAATGATTCCATGAATCTGATTGAAAACTGTCTATCTGATATTGATGCTTGGATGACTACAAATAAATTGAAACTAAATAAAGGCAAAACTGAATTCCTGTTATTTTCTTCAAAGCACAGCCCACAGTTAACTCTTCCTTCTCTTCAATTTGGTTCTGATGTGATAATGCCCTCAATGCATGCTCGGAACATTGGTGTCATATTTGATACGCATCTTACTTTGGTTCGTCATGTGAATAATATTTGCAAGTCTTCTTTTTATCATCTCAGAAACATTGCTAAAATAAGAAAATACATCTCTTTGAAAACAACTGAAACTCTCGTCCACGCGTTCATATCCTCCAAACTCGACAACTGTAACTCTCTGCTCTTTGGCTTACCAAACAAACTCTTAGATAAACTACAATCTGTACAGAATGCTGCTGCCAGAATAATCACTCTTTCCCATAAACATGACCACATTACACCTATCCTCGTTAATCTGCATTGGCTACCAATTGAATCTAGAATCAAATATAAAATCCTATTACTTACTTTTAAAGCTCTTCATGGCCAATCTCCTATCTATATCCGGGAACTCATTTCAGTGTATAAACCGAACCGTAATCTTCGTTCTGCATCACAGGTTCTTCTATCAGCACATTCTTATAATCTTAAATCTTATGGTCATCGCTCCTTCTCTGTGGCTGCTCCTGAACTCTGGAACTCACTTCCAATATCTCTCCGAAATGCATCAAGTCTAGCCTCATTCAAAACTGAACTTAAAACTTATCTCTTCAAATTAGCATATTCTTTGTAAATAATTTTATTTTGTCGTTGTCTTTGTCGTTTGTTTACTAGCGCTTAGAACAGATTTGTATTTGCGCTTTATAAATAAATATTATTATTATTATTATTATGTAAGGAGCAAAGCACATGCACTTCCAACTTAGTAATTTCTAATGGACAAGGCCGGGCATGCGCATCAAGCATAATAATCCCTAATGAGCATGGCGCATGCGCAACACGTTTTGGTTTGCCAGATTCCCTGAAGATCACTTTAGCCAAGGTGCTGACAAAATGAAATAAATAAAGTATAAAGGAACGAAATTATAAGGTATCCGGCTATGCACACGATGCTAATGTTTGTGAATCCCAACTAACGCTATACAGTGTTTTGTTTTGAAATAACAAGATGTTCAATCGGCAGTAGTATAATGATGCTAAACATGTACCTTATTCGAGTCATCAACAGTCTTGTCTTCGTCGTCAGAGAAGTTGACCGACACAAGCCGGTTCGTCCATGGATTCTTAACATCAACACCAAAGGGAAGGTCAAGGTTATCCACGCTATTCTCTTGTACCCACGTGACCATGTTCTCGTGAAGCTGATAGTCAAATGAGCTGAGGTCATCAGGATGAGATAAAGGGATCCCAAGAACCTGGCAACAATAACAATGTCAACGATGTTGATGTAATTTTAAATGACCTGACTAATTAAGGCTCGAGCAAACACCGCACCTTTTGCGAGAAATGTTTATGGCAAAAAAAATTTTGACGAATTTAAGCAAAGCTTATCGCATACTATCTACTGTATCCGCTAGTCTTCTCATAGCCTACAAGGAGCCAATATCTGCACGACCCCTACAGAAGAAAACTGAAGTATCAAAGGGTACAATAGAACGTACCTGTTTGACAAAATGCTTGGAAAGATTCAAGTTAAGCAGCATATCTTGACAAATGGCTGCACCAACAAGACGACCAATCAGACGAAGTTGCTTCAGTTTAGAACGAAGTGCTATGCTGGGGATGACTATGTCCTTGGGACTCTTCCCCTGATGAGGAAAATAGAAAAGAAAGTCGCGAAGAGTGGTGAGTATAACCAAGAATCGTAATGGAATGGTAAAATTAACTCCGTATTTAAAAAAAGGATGAGAAAAACGGGAGGAAGCGAGTAGAAAGAAAAACAAGAAATGGAAAGAAGAGCAAAGACACAGAGAAAGAACGAGAGACAAATAAATATGAATGAAAAAGATTAAAAGAGAGTAAACATCAAAATATATAAATAATTAAGAAAGAAAGATGTCCCACCCATACATAAGGAAATCGTATAATAGGTTTACCAAGCAAGAAATCCAAGTGTTGTTGTCAGTTTGTCTCTTAGAGGCATCATCACCCTCCTGACTGTAGGAAGGATTTGCTGAAGATGTTCTTTCTTCTTCCTCTGGGTTACCTGTGTTGGTATTCTCTTCAGCAGTAGGTAGAGTGCCACCCGTAATAGTACTTCCACCTGTAGAAAGCGATGCAGTAGAAGATGCCGAGTCTGCATCCCTAGAATCAGGCTGGGTCTGAGAGTCAGCTGTACTACAGATTCCACTATCCATCACTGATGTTTCCATAGCTGTTACCAGTTCAGAATCAGTGCATTCATACTGCTCGTTAGCATTCAAGGCTTCATTAGAGTTATTTTCCAAACAATCTGCTGCCAGTAGTTCTGAGTCTGTACACTCGATATCAATGTTTTGAATAACGTCTTCTTCTTTCTTCTCACTGACTTTGGTGTCATCTTGATCTCTGTTCTGACTGTGGAACAATGTTGTGGGCTGTTTGCTGACGTAGCTTGCAAAATAAGCATTTGGGGTAGGGCTGCAATAACAAAAATTATGAATAGAATTATAAACCCTAATATGAGAGCACCATAACGTGGGAGAGAAAAGAGAATAAAGACAGGTACTTGTTCCATAGCTCCACCACTCCAACAGCAATAAAACTAAATTACCTGAACTGAGAGTCATCTGACATTTCGAAAAGACCACGTTTAGGATCAACAACATCTTTACACAGACAAACAAAAAATTCTCTCTTTGGACCAGTGCAGATACCTACGATAAAATGATATAATGAATTGTGTTTCTTCAAGCATATTTTTCTAAATATGTACATCATATATTTGTTGATCCTCCTCCTTCTAAGCCTGTAGACCCCTTGTGAGGCCATCAACAACATCTAGTGAACGCTACAGAGCCCTGAAAAAACCTTTCTTTTTACTTTTGCACTAAAATTTTATGTACAAAAGATTTATCCAGTGCCTTCTATGGTATACCGTAGTCTATTATATTTACCAATGTGACCACCCGCCCATCTGTCTACCTCCTCACCCCCCCCCCCCTCCCCCTCCTCACCACTTTCCATGGAATATTATATTTGTCAATCGTATTTGCTCATCCGTACACTAAAAAAATAAATTGCCTTATGGGATACTACGTGGTATATTGCACGGTATACTAAACCATTTTATAACTAGTGTGCATGCATCTGGGAGCTAAATAGTTGTCTTACCAAGTTCGTCCTCAAAAATAACACTCATACTTCTCCGCAGCTCCTTCCCATGTCGATGTCCAATCTTCTGCATGGTGCTTCCAAGTATATCATCACGTTTAACACTGAGGCTGGGGCCGCATATGGAGTAGGAATCATTCCTGAAGCAAGCGAGATCAATGTTAAAACTGGGAAAAGCTTTAAACTGGGTGTAAAATATGGGTGGTATGAAATTTTTAAAGTAAAAGAATGAGTTAATCTTAAAAATTCTATCATCCATCGAGTCAGCCAGCTAGCCTGCCTGCCCTTTATAACGTGATTCTATTCTTTTCTATTGTTCTAAGATCAAAAAGGCACGTTCGGCCAGTGCTTTTTTTCAGGTTTTTACGGGTACCTTTCACGATACTACGCCACATTTCTTACCTTAGTAAGTTTAATCTTCTTTTAAACCACTTGTGCTTGTTATCAAAATCTAATATGCCTCTCCATGTGTGTTGCAGTAAGCCATGATCACATTCATCCAACAGCAAAGGGTTAGCACGGATAAAATCATTAAACACAGTGTAATATGCATCATGATTGGCTAGCGAGAAGAGGACATTCTTCACAACCTGAAGAAGCAATACCAATGTGTTACGGTTAGGATTCAGGCCCATCGCTAGGACCTTGTAGGGAACGTTCGGTTTTCTACTAATCTTAGGTATGCCATTTCTTGAACAACTAAAAAAGCGCTAAACATTATTTGTATTCCTACAAAGGTGGAGAGATGAAGGGTTCGTTCAAACCATCGAACAACCCCTAGCAACAGCCCTGGGTTTTGCAGAGGGAGAAAAATCCAAGAGGTGAGTTCTCAACCTCTTTACTACATCAACCTTGATACTCCATGAGATACATTAACAAATGTCTGTCAACTGATGCCGTAGCATGCAGGCTAGAGAATAAGTGATAGCAGTATTTTTTTCTTACTTTCATAGTTTTTCTCTTTTCTTCTTCTTTTATCTGTTTCTTCAGCAAGTGTCCCAACACAAATAGTTGATCTGGTTTAGGGTTCATCAGAGCAAGCACACACTCCTCTTGCGCCTTAAAGTTAGCATACAGAAGAGGTGGCCAACCACAGTCATCGACGCAGTCCACCTGGTGACCATACCTCAACAGCAGATTGACACATTCTGTGCTTCCAGCCATAGCTGCAAGGTGTAGAGGTGAAGTGCCATAACTATCCTATTAGATAATATTAACAGATATTAGGATCATCACAAGATCAACACACCTTCAAATAATCAGAAAAAAGCAAATAGTTTAGGTTGAAAATCAAATGCTTCAAAAAACGAATAGTTCAGGTAAGCTAGTATCTACATATATATACAGTAGTATGTGTATAGCTTTCTCTTTAGATTTTATGTTAACTCTCTAAGGGGTTTGGTGGATCCAAATGATTTCAAGGGGGGCTGTTACCCAAAACGCCAGTACACTGTATATACTAAAAGCAGTATCTTTTCTAGTTTTTACGTTACTCATTATAACCACCCAATCTCCCCTTCCCATCTGTCTGCCCTTGAGTATTATTTCCTTACCTTTGTCATGACTTTTGCACCTGCTTGGATCAATGCTGATGCACAATTATCATTCCCAGTCTCACATGCATACATCAAAGGTGTGAAACCTTGAGAATGAAACAGAAACTATTAGAATCATAGGAGGAAGGTTGATTTGGCTAGACATAGATACATCACATGTGGCATCATATGGTGTGCTTTATTAATGAATGAAGCACGGTTGGTGAGGCCATCCTCACTTGCGCAGGAAACTTAGAAAGTGCCAAAAGCACTCAAGAAGTGAGAGAAACACTTGCCTACATCTTGTGTCTCTCTTTACACTTCTTTCATGCTCATGTCACTTCCTGCATGCTTTACTACTGAATGGAGCATGGAAAAAGCTGTTTTATTTGTCAAAAATCTGTCTGTTTAAAGTCAAGCTATTACCATTTTCATCAGTTTCATTCAGGTACAGAGCCATTGGTTCCACAAGCTGTCTTAGACACAAGGATGTGTCTTTATCTTCAGATGAGTCTTGCTTTAGATGTGATGCACACTCCACTGCAAAGTGAAGCAAGTTGCCACCTTCCTTTGTTCTGAAGGACAAGGGATCTGCTCCATGCTTCAGAAGTACTGCCACACACTGCAATACATGGATATATTCAGTGATTCTGTTAACGCTTAAGGAATCAGGGTTGGTATAGTGGTAATTCATGTGCCTCTCAGGTTCTCTGGTTTGATTGCTGGACTCATGTGAGCAGAGTTTTTGGATCTCTCCCTTGATTCAAGGGGTCTTAAGTTTTCCTCCCTCTGCAAAACCTAACGCTGTAAATTCTGATTAACTCCAAGCCATTGCCTGACTTAGATCAGCCTAAGTTCAGGGGTTAATTTGTAAGGTAACAATGCCCTGACTTGCCCTGTCAGTCCAAAAATGTGTTTCAGGGTTTGATTTTTGTGTTAGCCCTGACTGACTTAAATCAGCCCAGAGGTTGTTTCAGGGTTCAGTCTGTGAGTTAGCCATGCCCTGACTTAGAACAGCACAGAGGTTGTTTCAGGGTTCAGTCTGTGAGTTAGCCATGCCCTGACTTTGATCAGCACAGAGGTTGTTTCAAGGTTCGATCTGTGAGTTAGCCATGCCCTAACCTAGATCATCCCAGAGGTTATTTCAGGGTATTGATAAAGGTGTTAAAGCATAAATTCAAGGTAAGTTTTGAGTATACCTGGTGCTGAGAAGCAAACACTGCAGCATGTAAAGGTGTGCGTCTCCTCACATCTCTGTGCTGCAACATCCTTTTACAAAGATTCTTATCATTTGCAAATAACAGTTCCAAACACTTTCCTCTCTCAGTACATTCTGTTCCCATCCTGGTTTCACCAACGGCAAAATGAAGGAGGCTCATTTTACTGGGTGTTTGAATAAGTTCATTGTTAATTCGTTTTATATCTGTGTGTCTCAAGAAAATCTTAAGACACTCACTATGTCCATTTGCAGCATATGCAATAGGTGGGAAGTCATACTTATCAAGAACTTCACATTTGGCTTTCATTTTAATCAACAGCTGAACCATCTCTGGATTGCCGTTCAAAGCTGCAAGGTGCAAGACAGACCTCTTCCTGTATCCTACATTATAGATTGCACTAGGGTCTTGTTGCAGAAGTTTTTTAACTGTGTCAATGTCATTATGATTGACAGCTGTATGGAGCTGACAGTTGTGGTCACAGTCGTCTTTGATTGTTGTTTCTGACTCACTACTGTCATCTGATTCTACTCTTGTGTTTATCCTCCTCCATTTTGAAGAGGAATTCTTTAATTTTCTTCCTTTTCGTTTGGTTTGGACAGAAAATCCACTGGTTGGTGAGTTTAGAGTTTCGCTATCATTATCTTCTGTTTGGCTATGATCATTAATGAACTTCAGAAACTTTACATCAAGTTCTTGATCAGATATCATTTCTTCTTCAGAAACTTCACCATCAGACACAACAAAATCTTTATCATCTTCATCTGACTCGCAACAATTTTCAATTAATTCTTTCAAAGTTTGAAGGCCCTCGTCACTATTGTTAAGCTTCTCTTTAATGACTTGATTTGAAGTATCATCCTTCATTTTTGGGTCTTTTGTGCCAAGTTTTGCTACATCTCTTCTTTTTAAAAAATCACCATATTTTTTCTCGTGGCATTCTTGTTGTTTCTGTATTAGTTTCATGCGTCTTGTAGATCGTCTCGTAGAGCTTGGTCTTGACTCCTTTAACTTTGTGAAGGATCTCTCCCCTTCTTCATTACTAGAATCACCATCTTGTATGGCATCCACTTGCATGGCATCCACTTCAACCTCTGATTCACTTGAATTTGGAAGAATTTTTTTCTTTTTTCTAGTTTTTGGTGTTTTTTCTAGAAAAGTAGATAATGGTACATTATCGTCAGCCCCATCTGAACTACAACCAGACTCTGATTCATCTGAAACAATTTTCTTTTTCCTTCTTGAAACTTTACTTGTTTTTGTTTTTGCATTTTGGGATTTTTCCTTTGCATTTTTCCTATTGGTTTTGCCATCAAGTTTCTTCATTCTAATTGTCTTACTCTTTGATTTTCCCCTTTTTCTTTTGCTATTGATTTCATCGCTGTCAGAATCAGAAGATATGTTCTTTTTTCTCCTTTTTGGTGATTTTTTCTTCGTATTTGAAACATCTTTACTACTTGAAGATGATGATGAAGCATCAGAGGAGCTATTTTCACTATCCTCTTCCCCTTCAGCCTCATCACTATCGTTGATAAAGTCTGATAAGCTGCTATCTGTTGAATATATATCTCCAGCTCTTTCAGCCGCATACGAATTACACCTACAGTGAAATAAAAAACATACAAATTTAATTGTAAATGTTATATAAAGAGAAGGAATGAACAACAAAAATAAACTGCTAACAACACTGTGTTCCTTGATTTACTCAGGTCTAACCTCATTTCTGCATCAAAATATTCACAAGTACCAACACTAAAGTAAAGAATTCACATGAATACTCAGCACAAAATCAAGACTAACCCTGTGCAACAGAGAACTGGATTTTTTCTGGGTAAACATGAAATGAGTTGAACAGAGACAGTGGAACTGAAGTCCACTATTTTTTTCTGATAAATAAATTTTTGGCCTCTACTGTGGGTTGTCGAGGCTGGAGAGCTTATTTGCCTCTATGACACCTAGAGCTTTGTCTCCTATTAGGGTCACCGAAGGCAGACAGGTTGAAACTCCTCTGGGCTAATGGGTAGGGCACAGGGCTAACAACCCTGTCTTATAAAACAATAAGTGATATGGAAACAGCAACAAAGATATAGACTACGACTAACGTGGTCATGCTTTGTTGCTGCCCTACGTGCCAGCAGGCATTATGGTCAGTAAGTAAGTAATCTTTTTTTGCCAGAAATATTAAAAACCAATACATGTTCATCAAAGCAAAATGTCATTTCTGAGACAAGGATAAATTTTACTGTGGGTTGCCTGTGGCTTAGTTTGATCATCATTTAAATGCTCCACTGTCTCTGGCCTGTTTACATGGGTGATTCTTGCTATAATTCAAACTGTGAAGTTAGCTGCAGTTTTTGTTACAGTTTTTATGGCGATTTGCAGTGTTTTGTGCAGTAGAAAGGCAGGTAGTTTACATGGGCAAAATTAGAACAGTTGGTTAGGTTCATCTGCGAATCAGTGACAGATTTCTAGTTGTAGACTCCTAGCAACATACAGCCTCCCTCTTCCCACATGACTTACTCTCTTATGAAGTTGTTTACTAGCCTTCTGGGCTTTAGTTCTTTAATTTTTCGTTCTGACGACCTTGGACATATAATATTCCCTGGAGATACTTCATCAAGCACCTCATCTCTGCTAGGCAGGCGAAACTCTCTTGAGTTTTTAACCTTGAGTCTTTCTGAGCTTCTCGTTGCTGGAGTCTTCACATTTTTCCTCGGTGTTTCTTCATCATCTGAGCTGTCACACTTAGTATTCTTAGAAACTCGAGATTTTCTGAACACTGGTTCAACATAATTATTAGAATCAGATTCTTCTGAAGACGACTTTAATTTTTTAGTTCTTCTTTTCTTGGCACGAGGAATAGTGTCACCTTCTGAGTCGCTCATACTAGTTGACGCTACTAGTCCAAGTTCTCCAACATCTTCGAAGGGTTCAAATCAACTGATTCTTAAGATAAGGCTTTCCACTCAGTCAGTAATAAATAACTTATTGATTAATCCATAAAACTAGTCTGTTAACAGCCGTGGTAGAAGAGCAGGCGGAAGCAGGCTTCACATCAAACGAGACGAAGAAGTCTTCAAACAACAGCTGCTAAACATCAAAACAATAATGAATTGTTACTCCAAAATCTACCTCAGAACGTACAAAGACACTGCCTACCTTCTTAGTATAGTAAAAGTGCAGATTGGGTATCCTTTAAGCCTTATATTTATAAGATATGAGCCGATAAATAGCGCCTTCTTCCTGCATCAAGTTCCCGCACTTCGTATTTTGGCACGAAAATGATTGGAACCCAAACCACCTTCGGTAGAGGAATAAAAAGGAAGCCCATTTCGAGAATAAAGAAGCTAACTCGTCCCCAGTCGTCTCTCTAATACCGGCAGTCAGGCGGTGTTCACAAAGGGTCCTCAAAGGGTCTCTTTTCCTTTCCTTGACCCTTGGGTGACGACTGGGTGATCAGTAAAGATGTCAGGAATTAGTCTCCATCTAACCATGAACTTCCTGGAAATTGTGCTGGAAACAGGAATCAGTTTGGTCTAGTCACGTGATTATCATTCAGTTGGAGTACAAACATCAGTGTCCCTTAATATTATCATCATATCTTGGTTTTTTTTAAATTAGTTTAGTTGATATATTAATAATATTCTTTAGAAATAGTAATTATATTATTCTTCTGTAAATAAGATATTCAAATATGGGTTAAATAAACTTTGACGTTGACTCTATTTATCCTGGCGTGCCTGTGTTACAATAGAAAAAATCGTAAAAAGTCCAAGCTAAGCATATTCGTGTTATTAGATAACTTTCTCGGAACTGGGTGCAAAGAATATCGTATTCTGAATTCCCTCTTTTATTTCCAAGAAATTAAAAAGTCCAAGCTAAGCATATTCGTATTATTAGATAACTTTCTCGGAACTGGGTTCAAAGAATCGTATTCTGAATTCCTTCCTTTGTTTCCGGGGGGGGGGGGAGGGGTACTACCACCCCAACTTGGGTAGGGGTGTGCCGCCAAGACCTCAAAACCCTGACCCTATCCCAGACCTAAAATTTTGATTTTACATACCCTACCCCAGACTAAAACTAAGAAGTGTACACCCTATCCCAGACTAAAAGACGAAAAATGCGGTTTTACAATCGATTGCAATCAATATTTACTAACATTTTTATGGTTTTTGTGTCGGCAGAAAGCGTAGCCTATTCGCCAGACAAAAGCGACCAAATCGTTAACCCTATCCCAGACTAAAATGATACCCTATCCCAGACAAAATGTCAAAAAATGATACCCTACCCCAGACCCAAAAGCCGAAAAACCATACCCTATAGGGCGGCACATACCCGTATAGCAAATATAGGGGAGTACCCCCCCCCCCCCCCCCGGGCTTTGTTTCCAAGAAATTAAAAAGTCCAAGCTAAGCATATTCGTGTTATTAGATAACTTTCTCGGAACTGGGTGCAAAGATCTGTCACGCGATGTCACGTGGGGAATGCGTCGAAGGAAGAGGGGGAGAGGGGAGAGAAAAAGCAAAGGTCACTAGTGGTTACACTATCCCAAATTATATAATTTTCCATAAAACCGATGTAACTCAGTGCCTGATCTACTGATGAAGTCCTAACTACTTGGATCGGAGCGGTCAGCCCATGGATTTTTTCATTTCCTGCTAGTGGCGTGATATCAGCTGCTACCTCCAGAGAGAGAAAGAGCAAAGGTCTGTGACGCAGTGTCAGTTGAGGGTCATTTTATTTATTTATTTTATTTATTTATTAACTTTACGACTAGATAATTAAATCTCATTGAGGGCATGGCCAATAGGACAAGAGTCCCATGTAAAGACCAGCCTAACATTTCTTAGTATAGTGGAAAGTATACTGGGTCACTAGCGGTCACACTATCCCAAATAATAGAATTTTCCATAAGACCGATGTAACTCAGTGCACTGATCTACTGGGGAAGTCCCGACTCTACTAAGATCGGAGTCACCGCATCGATATTTTCATTTCCTGTTATTAGTGGCGTGATATCAGCTGCTACAGTTCAGAGGCACTCAATCAGCAAAATCTGTATTAATTTCCAAGAAAAGTGACGTTTTTTTATTGCTTCTTTTCATCTGTCGATTCACCACGTGCGTTTCTTGGAATACGAATTTCAGACCTACAGATATAAAGCACTTGTAACTTGCCTTCTGACTGGCTGGATTTCCACTTTTTGACGTGACGTACTGTCTACTCACCGTTAACATAACCGATTTATTCCTTTTTCAAGGGCATTACTTTAGGGGTGTTTCGGTCTGCAACGAGAAGAACCGTAGAGTTCGTACTTTCTTCTGCCTGTGAGCCAGTCTGTGTTCCGAGTTCATTTCCAGCAGCCACCAAAATGACGACGATCAAAGCTGTATCGATTTTATTGTTTTGCGGTAAGTAAGGATTAAGATGGTGTTGTTCAGTGCATTTCTTTTCAATGAAATATTTCGTAACATATCAGTGTGAGTTGGATTTTACTGATTGATTTCGGATTCGCATGGTCACTAAAGTGTAATTTGGCTTCAAAAAATAGTCTCGTAGTGCTGATTAATTTTTATTACCAATTTTCATGCGAGCATTTTTTGAATGAGACCAGATGAGTTTTGCGCCAGCATTCACTTCATGCAAACCAGAGGAAGCGATAACGATAAATAACTTTTAATTCACAGAGCTCCATTGATTCTTTGGAGACTGACTTTAGCTTACTTACCTCATGGCATAAAGTCTTGTATTAAATTCCTTTATCGTAATTTGAAACGAGTCGTGACCTCGTGTCACATCATTGAACCAATCAGTGCCTATGCGCCTTCCCCTCACCTCGTTGAACAAAATGAAAAGTTTTATTCAATTAAGTTTAGTTTTTTGCACTTTTTTAATCTTTCCTTGGAAACCAGTTTTGTTGGGTCTTTATCAGTTTTTGATTATAATTTGTAATTCAAATAGCTGAGGATCTAGAAATAGGAACCATTAAGTTACGAAGAAAAAGCACGCTCATCGGCTCGTTTCTTAGAAAAACGATCAAAATTCCGTATAAATTGCTGCAATACAAACAAAGTCTCTCGCTGCGACTCCGATCAGCCTGCATTCCTTGGTGACCTGCGGTCGGTTGCAAGAAAGAAGAGAAGGCAGTGGCTAGACTCTTCCACAGTCTCTCGCTCGTCCGTTCCGTCTCCACGCTTAGAGACTGTAACGGTACAATGACCGAAAGGACTTATGGGTCCCGAAAACATGGACCCGGCGTGCTTTGGGAACCAAAATACTCGTCCACAGTCTCTCTCGTTTTCGCTGCCATCTTGAAAATATTGAAACGAGAGAGACTGTGGACGAGTATTGAGATTGCTTTTGTATTGAAATTAAATCTTCTACTTTTTTTATTTCGTTGCGCAGGAGTAACATTGTTATCCAATGCAGCCGCTCAAACAACCATCAAGTTTCTTCCTGTTCTGTTCGTGTCGTCTGCACCAGATAGACCTGCACCAGACTCAGCAGTCATCTATGCTGCAACTATTTGTGATGGTAAACTTTACGATGGCAATTTGACCGTTGCTAGGGTAAACCTACCGAATGGATGGAAACCAGTTATTGGCACGTATGCTAAACTTGAGGTGATTAAAATAAACGCTTTCCATTTATCGTTCGACTGTCGAGGCTGCAAGGTTTGAAACTACCTTGCAGTCTCGATTGATTGTTTTGTTCTTGACCAGTAAAGCGATGTATGGAAATTTGTGAATAGGCAAGTTTTAGTCGAGTTATAACTATGTGTTTGACTGTAATGTGCTAAACCTCATTAAATTGAGTTATTATTGTTATTATTATTAGTTGCGCATTTCAGATCAGTAGCTTGTCCGTTGCAAGCTAAGATTGCAACAATAAAATATTTTGGGGCCTCCGGTTCACTGGCACATTTAGAGACTGATAAACTTGTGGACCTCGCTATGAAACATACACAGCAAATCGGATAGGGCGGTTTTGGTCCCAAAAATGGGGCCAAAATTTTGACCCTATAGTGGCCCCCTTAAAGTAGGGCTATTTTGGCACTACCGGTAGGGGCCATTTTTTTAGCTCTGATTTTGGGACTGTTTTAGCTCCTTATATGGGGCTAAATTTTGACCCTAAAATGGCCCCTTGTGAAAAGGGCCATTTTGGCACTTCAGGAATTGGAGCTATGTTAGCTCTGATTTTGGGGCTGTTTGAGCCCTTATGTGGGGCTAAATGCTGACCCTAAAATGGCCCCTTGTGAAAAGGGCCATTTTAGCACTTCAGGAATTGGAGCTATTTTAGCTCTGATTTTTGGGCTGTTTGAGCCCTTATGTGGGGCTAAATGCTGACCCTAAAATGGCCCCTTATTAAGAGGGCTGTTTTAGCACTTCAGAAATGGTAGCTATTTTGGCTCTGTTAGGGCTAAATCTTGATTCTAAAACAGTCCCCAAAAATAGGGCTCCTTTGGCACTTCTGAAACGGTAATCATTCTGGCTCTGAATTTGGGGCTGTTTTTGCTCTTTAAGATAAGGGACATTTTCATTTTTGGCACTTATATTGCAGGTATTTTTTTTATGAAAACGGCTTTGGCATATTTAATATTCAACTTAAACATAAATAAAGCAGGACCAGATTTTTTTAATAGAAATTTATAAATCTTTATGTAACCTAATGTAACATGAATAAAAAAACTAGGCATAAAAAACAGTCTACTCTGAATATACCTAAGCAGCATTTACTCAGATTACTTTTTAGCCAATGCAATGCATAATGAATGAAAGTTATCTTGCATACTTTTCTCATGAAATGGATTCTATAATGCATTCCATAATAAAATAGTATATACTGTAGAATACAATGTAAATGCTGCTTAGGTATATTAGAGTTTACACACTTATTAATTCACATCTAAATTTGATAATATTCCAATAAGGGTGTCAACAGGCACAGGGCTTTTGTTATCTGTGACACCCATTAAGGTTTTTTCTAAAAAACAAAATATTTTTTCCAACTACATAATCAAGATTGAAAAGATAGTATGTTGCCAATAGGATAACTATTGCATCAGCAATCTTGTTTGTGGTGATTGTTGAGAACAACATGCCCTCTGCAGCCACATACATTAAATCTGAATTGTAGAGGTCATTAGCAACTATAATGACTGGCTGCCGCAAACCCTTGATGGCCTCATCCAGTGACTGATGGTCCTGTGAAAATAACAATTTGCAACTTTTTAAAAATCATTTCCTTATCATTGTGTAGGTTGGGAGGGGGGCAATATAGTATATCACCTCATAACACTCAAGGCTAATATTTTATTGCACTTACTGGAATGACCTTGATCACAGCCTCTTCATGATCCTTGTTTTGGATTCCTTTTCTATTTGCCTCAAGATCATTGAGGCCAACTTCAAGGCTGATCTTTCTTTGAATTCTAAAAAAATATTCAACAAAACAATGTACTAAGAAGCTGCTTATTATCTTTGTTTTCTCTCAATTACCTGATGAGTCATCATTCCTTTTTTTTCTTCTTTTTCATGAATTAGTTTTTTTAAAGTCATAATTTATTTATTTATATTCATTGATTAACTGCCCTATTTCATCATGGTCACTGCAGGGGGACAGAATGGAAACAACACAAAGGGAAAACATGGGAACAAAACACCCATGTCAACAAAATACCATGATTGAAACATAAAATATAATATAGACAAAATGAAGCCAAACTTTAGAAGAGAATAAAGATTTTGTTTGAATTTTCTATTGATTTATGTGATTCTGTTCCCATGTAAACTCACTGTGACATCAGTATGAAATAGGGCAAATAAAGGTATTTTGGGACTCTGGGAATTCATGTAAAACTTGCATTCACAATTCCTCCAAAGAAAGAGGTAAATATGAAGTGGAAAAAATTATAAAGTTAAAAAATGTTTCTGTTTTACCTTCTTCTTGGCATCCACTGTCAATGACAGCAGTCATTTCCAAAAATATTTTTTCATGTTTGCTGTTCTTTTTGGCATAGCTTAACGTCCGGCAGCTCCAAACATCTTTGAAGCTGCTCTTCATCTGGGTCGTCAGGTCTGGATTTCCCATTACTCTTGCAAAGTCAGCTTTAATCTGTTAACAGATATTTAAAAATAAATAAATTTAGACTCATCTCTCTCATTGAAGAGTATTCAAACTGCTAAATAAATTTGCTACATGGATTAGTGAGAGGTAGAAGTAGATGTGGAGAACATAACCTGAAATCAAACTGCAGACAGCTATTATTTTTACAGGTTTAGGTCCACTAAAGAAGCAACTGAATTAGATCCAATTAGAAGTTATAAGTTGATTTTATGGAGTAAAGAATCATCAGAGAACCCAGAGAACAAATATTACCCATGCTTTCTAAATTGTTTGAAGGTCCCGATAATTACACATTATCTTGTACACTGTAGCTGATTTACACTTACATAGAGCATACTCTGGACAGGTGGGAACATGTTAACAATTTCTTTGAGAGGCTGTTGCTCAATGGGAACCATCTCTCTTCTTTTTGCATAGGTTCGGTTCATCATTTCTTTTATGTTGCCATGGTCCTTTCTCGTCTTCTTCCACTCCTGCTTTATTGCAAGGATTGTACCCTTCACTTCTTCTTCACTTTGATCATCTGTAGGGACCACCATCCAGGGTTTTTGTTTGGAGAGTTTTGGATTGAGGCTACTGGCTGCTTTTTCTTTTGTACGTTCTGTGTCTTGGTTGGTTCTTTTGAGCTGAAGCTTTTTAAACCGATTCATGATCTTTACTTCAAAGGCCCCCTACATACATAAATGTATATACATGTTAATTGTTGGCAACAATTGGTAGGTTTTATCTAGACAAAATATTTTTTGTCATCAAAATTAATAATTTTACTGTTGACACACTAACAAACCCACTTGAACAAAACTAATCAGAGAATCAATCAGACTATTTTCCTGTATTGAAAGAATGCCAGTTTCAAACAATATGCCATTTTATTTTTCCATTAAAACTTTTTTTATATAGATTTTTAGTGATTTTTGGCCCAGATAGGTTAATTGTTGGAATGTCATAGTAATAGGCACAAGGTTGTCTATCTTAAACATGTGCTACCATGTTCTAGACATGCATATTTACATATACCTAAGTTCTTAAGAAAAAAAATTAATTGCATTACACAATTTTACCTGAAAATGTAATCATATTTGCTTACCCAAGGCTTGGCATCTTTGCTGAGTTGAGGGGCTTTCAAAAAAGGATAAGTTTCTACAATTAACTTAGCCACAGCTTCTCTTTCCCTGATGTTAGGGCTTCGTGTAAAGTTTTGCACACTAGTGCATACATCACGCACCATCTCATTAATGAGGTTTGGGGTGAGAAAATTATTGGCCAGCCCAGCCTCAACAGCACATGAAAACTAAAAATAAAGAATTGGATCATGTTAGTAAAATGAACTTATGAAACTCACATTTTGGGTTTTAAAACAGCTTGCCATTTCAGGATATCAATAAAGTTCTCCAACCCCCACTCTATACATTACTTTAGCTTTTCTTACTTATGCTGTATGCTAGATATAGATAATAAATAACAATATCATCCTCAGGCCATAACAACCATAAGCCAGATTCTTATCAATAAAGCAGATGAGTCCATAACCATATATGATATATTTTGCTGATTGTCTGAAATCTACTAACCCTATTTGGTAGTTTGTAACTTTTCAGCCAATCTACCTGAAATATAATGCATATTTAAAAAAATTAGTAATGTATGACAATGAGGGCACAATTATTTCACTATATTCCTGGACTAAATAGCTATGGTTTGCCCTTTTGAATGTTGGCAGTGCTTGCCCAAGGGAGAAAAATTAGATTTTTTCCTGTCCTGACATGGGATATTTGACTGCATAGCCTGCCCATGTAGGGGGATATTTCCACTGCCCAGGGGGTTGAGGTCCCTTGGTATTGACCAATACATACATGTAAGAATTCAATAATAGAATATATGCATGTATTGTAAACAAGGATCTTGAAAATAGTATTCAAAATTCAACTAATATCAGGAATGTGCAAACTATACTATGCATTCAAATGCTCTTGATAATTATAGTTGAATATTTCACAGAATAATATTATTTATGGAAGTATCATGGATTGAACAAAAATGTTTACTATAAACATTTGTTGATTAAAAACACATTTATTTCACAAACAGTAATATATAAAAATATAATTTCTAACTTAGTAGTTTTCATTTTTCAAAATACTGTAGTTATGCAATGAGGCAAAAAGATATATGATAAGATATATTTATGGATTACTTTCGAGCAATGACCTTTTTAAGCATAGTTCATTTTTTTCAATGTCTTTCATGCAGATATATAGTATAAATTAAAATAAACTGAAATGATTGATTTTTAAAAACTGGTGATTACCAAGGCAAATGCTTTATATTACAGAATTTAAGTGCTGGCATAGCTTCTCTGCAGTTGGTCTATCAAGTGGGTTTCTTCTCATGCATGCAAGAGAAATATCAGATAGAAATTCAGAGTTATGTACTTTCTGAACCTGCCTTATTAGGAAACCAAAACTATACAAATCACTTCGGGGTGATTTCTTTGCAAGGCCATTGATCACCTCTGGCGCAATGTGAGGATAACGTTGAAGATAAATACACTTGTCTTCAATGGGCAAGGATTTGAGAACACAATCTTTGATATCTGGCCTTATTAAAATCAACTATCTTAGGTATGAATGCATCATTGCACATTGTAAGTACTATATTATCAGCTTTCAAATCATCGTGAACTACTAAATGAACAGTCAAATAATGAAGTGCATCTGCACAGCTAGCTAATATTGCATACCACTGGTGCATTTCCTCACTTAAATTTGAGGTGGTTAAGACAGACTGAATTGTCACTGGCAATTTGAGAACATCTGGTTCAGAGCAAAGCTCAAACACTATTTTTAGGGTATTTTCAGTGCAAACTCCAAAGACAAATGGGAAGCATTTATGTGATAATTGCTGTACAATCTGCACTTCGTACAGTATATCTTTTATCTCAACAGTGTTATTAACATATTCTTTAACAGCGACATAACACTTTGATCCAGATGCATTAAACTGTGTTAGCTTACAAATACCAAACTTGCCCTTACCCAGAACAACTGCACAGCCCTTTTGATCTATAACAGGCTTAAGCTGATTTGAATTGATTCTTCGAACTAATTGGTTACTCAATGCTCTAAAATGTCTTCCAATTGATTTAATTTTTTGAATATTTTCAGTTTTGGTCCTTAATTCCTCAATATTGCTTTTTACTTTTAAGTGAAGCTTTTCATTAACAGATTTTAAGCTAGAATTCTCCTCCTGTAATTTAGAATATTGGATTTTTTTGAAACTATTTTTCTTATCCTTTTGTTTCTTTTTTCTCTGTTTTCGTCGCTGTCTTTCTCTAAAATTCTTTTCTTCTAATTTAGGGTATCTCAGTTCTTTGAAACTGTTTTTTTTTCTCCTTTTGTTTTTGTTTTCTCTGTTTTTGCTGCAATATTTCTTTATTAATTGAGATTTTGTGATCTTGATCCTAAAACAAGCGAAATACTTTGTGTTACCTCATGCACACAGACAAAGTTCCATACCTAGGCACTTAACCACACACAAAAAATGTGCTCCAGAAGCTATAGCAAGCCTCTATCACATTAGGTGAGGTACCAAGTGAAAGGTACAACTTTATGCTCAGTGAGCCTCCAAGGTATTCCAAAGTATAAATTATACCACTTTGAAAGAAAGTCTAACCAAATTGCACTTAGTACAATAACAAAAATATGTTAAAGATAAAAAAAAAAAAACAACATGCAAACCATGATGCAGTCATTCATAGCGTTCTAGCCGGCTTTTGAGGAAATAAATTTGGGAAATGGATATAAGTCTTTAAATGCCTCCCTGATTCAACCACGTAC
This sequence comes from Actinia tenebrosa, assembly GCF_029948245.1. Lineage (NCBI taxonomy): Eukaryota > Metazoa > Cnidaria > Anthozoa > Actiniaria > Actiniidae > Actinia > Actinia tenebrosa. The sequence goes on from NW_028292572.1 coordinate 10,243,547, forward strand.
AACACAAATTATAACTTACCTGATAACTCGAATTAGAAGGCATCGGAGTGTTCCTTGGACGCTTGGCCTTGGGCGTAGACGTTTTAGAACTGTCTACATCAAAAACGGCAGCAGACAAGTTGGACGAGCCGGAGGAGCTGTTTGTCATATTCGAAGTCGTATCATTTTCACCATCTTCGTCATCAGATTCCAAGATAGCTGGAACAGGCCTTTTCCTAGGCAGGCTTCTTGCTGCTGGCTGTCCTTCATCGTCAAAAGTCTATGGGGAAAAAAAACATTTAACATGAATAAACGTAATCGTACTGAATCACTACTGAATCATGAAATATACGAATACGGACTTTGTACTTCGAGCATGCTCAATGCGATTTCTGATTTTTCCCGCCATAACTTGCACGTGACTAGATACTGCAACCGCAAACAGTGCGCTCGAATTTCAGAAAAGAATCAGTAAATTTTACCTCCTCTTCAACAGTAAACATTTTAAAATATTCTTCTTTCTTCTTCTTCTTCTTTTACCAATAATAAGTGGAAAACATTTATATCTATACTAGAAATACATACCTTGCCAGTTATTTCTACCCACGCGCTAATGGCGGCGCGCTTCTGTTTGAGGGACTTCAACATGTCCCCGATTTCCACTCGATTTCCCGTCGATTTCAGCATCTTAAAATAAACCATAAGAAATTAGTTGGCATTTGAAGGAGATAAGATGAGTTCTGAAACACATGAGCTTTGTTTGCAGTTGTTTGAGATGGACCGCCATGCACATCTCTAACTTCTCCATATACCAATAGGCTAACGTAAGCTTAAGATTTACCTTTGAAAGCTTTGACGATTTCTTTGTCCAAACCACGGGACTCCAACAACTCTCCCAACTCACTCACTGTTAGATCTGTGATCTTTTCACTGAGTTCCATATCGATCGGGCAGTGTATATTAGTGATGAACTCACGCGGTCAAGTACTCCTTACAGTAAAGCGGCTCGAAGGAAAAGACAGAATCATCACACGAGTCACCAATTTATACAAATCTGGAATTGAAATCTGGAATTTGTCACTGACGCGTCAAATTCTCAAAATTCCTCAATTTGGCGAGAAATAACCTAGCTTATTGAAGCAGAAAGCTGGCAGAGTAAAACTTTAAAAAAAAGATTTGAGTAGTAGATACTTTTATTTAAACAGGGTTATCCTATCAGTAAAATACAATAAATTTACTGTTATCAACAGGAGCCCTAACTAAAGAAAAATAAAACAAAAGAAATAGACTAAAATATTTAAGATATGAAATTAAGCTAAAAACTAACACTAATAATAATATCAATAAACTATACAATATATATACTAAATTTATATTCATACATACATATAAACATGCAGAGTAGGATGTACACAAGCAGACACATACATACAATTGATATATGATACAATTGATATATGATAAGGCAGATAACAGTCCATCATTTTATCAAAATATACAGGATAACGAATCTTCACTCGTTGGCAATCCGTCTTATGTCAATCAACTTTATTACGTGAGGTCACGAGACCAAGCGCGCGCTTTTTTTGACTGCCGCGTCGACAAAGAGCTCAAATAGAGGAGATACATCATGAAGATGCCTTTAGCATGCTCTATGTGCGTCTCTTTTTTCTTGACCCTTTCTCTGTTGAAAAACCATCTTGAAAAGTATCATAAAAATGAAGACAACTTCCACATTGTCTGTCAAGCTCCTGGCTGCTCTAAGAGCTATGATGATTTCGAGGGATACAAAACACATTTGCGTAGAAAGCATCGGGACACAATGCACAAGGTAATTGATGATCTAGGACCGCCACACGGTGGACTAGAAATATCAGAAAATCCCTCCACTGATACCAGTAACGAGGAAGCAGGGGACCAAGAAGATTCGTCCTGTTTAGGGCCTCAAGACAAATCTTTCCGCGAAGTACAACAAGACGATATTTACTATGAACAAGACCAAAGAAACGTTTCCGGTGATCGACAGTATGACGTTCTTAACGAGGACACTGTAAGGCGATTGAATGCGGCGTATTTGCTTGGGACCAAAGCAGCACACAAACTTACTCAGAGAACGGTTGATTCTGTTGTAGCAAACACTACATCAATTGTACAAAATTCCATCTCGTTATTGAAACAAAATTTATGGAATAGACTTGATACTGCTGGGGTAGACTTTAGAGCGGTTCCAGGACTCCAAGAATATTTTGACGACCTTACTGCTATTGACAATATTATTAATAATCCTTTTCTTGGAGTTGAAACAAAATTAAAGTATTTTAAAATTATCACATATTAAATTGTTACATGTGCTATTTCTCATTTATTGAACATATTAGGTATTTAATTTATGATAATTTTGTGGAATTGAAGTATAAAATAACGAAATTATTTTCTTTTTTTGTGCTCCATCCTCAAGTGTGGTTTAAAAAGTTTGACCAACCATATGGGGACCAAACTGCACTTATGTAAGAGGGCCAAATTAGCTCCTATGATGTAAAGTAGCCTCTTAGTCACCATTGATTTTAGTCTACCATAGGGCCAAAACAGCGCTTGGTGTCCGAGGGCCAAAAGAGCTCTTGTAATCTAAATTGGCCCCTTATACCATTTTGGCCTTCCATGGGGCCAAAACAGCACTTAATGTACGAGGGCCAAAAGAGCTCTTGTAATCTAAATTGACCCCTTATGCCATTTTGGCCTTCCATGGGGCCAAAACAGCACTTAATGTCCGAGGGCCAAAATAGCCCTTGCAATCTAAATTGGCCCCTTATGCCATTTTGGCCTTCCATGGGGCCAAAACAGCACTTAATATCCGAGGGCCAAAATAGCACTTGTAATCTAAATTGGCCCCTTATGCCATTTTGGCCTTCCATGGGGCCAAAATGACACTAGATGTAATCTATCAAATTTACACTTGGACAGCCAAGATGCATTTCCCCCCTGATCTGGCCTAGTTGAGGGGGCCAAAACAGTACTGATAGACCCATACCAAAATGGCTTCTGTGGAGCCAAAATGGCATTTTGTTCTATTTTGGCCCTAGCCTGGGCTAAAATAGCACTACTTTGAAAAAGCCAAAATGGCTCTCTGGGGCCAAATTGGTCCTCTCATATTTACTGTGTACAATAGATAATAAATAAATAGTAAATAGATTAGAGTAAATATATAACTACACTACTAGATAAAAAGTTCAAAAAATATATACATTAAACATTAAGATCCTTAAGGAAATGATAATGAATAATAAGGCCTTAATTATACTCTATGAAATATTCAATGCATAATAAATAAATAATAAATAAACTGTGTATATCAAATAAATTACTGTGTACTATTAAACTGATCCTCGCAGTATGTGAAGCAACTTATGGAGCTGCGAATTGAATCCCGTTCAAGACTCAGAATGTTTTCGGAGTCAGTTCAATTTTCAGCTCCATAAGTTGCTTTACATACTGCGAGGATCAGTTTAATTTGATAAATAAATAAACTATCACGTCAAACTAACTGTGGACCGTTGGTCGTTTAGGTATGTAGCGATGAAGAATGCACCAAAATCTACTGTTCTAATTGGGCATCTGGCAAGTTCAGTGGCAATCATTACTGCAACTTCACCTACAATGCAACCATGAATGATCTATACTTGCGTGTAACCGCTGGACCGAGCCCTAACATTGATTGGACTGTAGCGGTTGAGTTTTTGAACACCAAAACCCCGTTATTAGAACGACCACCTTTGCGTAATGCCATGGACTTCCCAGAACCAATAGCCAAGGATGGTGTGCGTGCAAATGTTCAAGTTTTGATGCAGATAGTGAAGACCGCAGCGGAACAGACCGTCTTGACTCTTGGACATGACGAGTTTCTCTTCAGGTTTTGTCCTGATCGACAGACGGGAGACCGGTATGTTAGTAGCAGTATCTTATGTATCTTCAATATCGTATTTACATCAACTGCACTAAAGTCACTTTAGTTATCTTTCTCCACTCAATGGCGGATCCAGGATTTTGTTCAGGGAGGGGTGCTTCGCACATAGTTAACCCAGGGAGGGGTGCACCCCTTAGCAATCAAAGGGAAAAAATAGTATTGATTATATTCGAAGTGGGGGCACAAAGTGGAACCAGGGAGGGGTGCGCACCCCCTGCACCCCTCCCCTGGTCCGCCCCTGTCCATTCAATGGCGGATCCAGGATCATTTTAAAAGGGGGGTTCCAGAAACACTATTTTCTGCATTTCAAGGACAAACCACGATTTCAATCAATTTAGTTTATTTTACTAAGCGTAATGAACATGATCGGCTTGACACACTTAATGACCCCTGACTGCCATTCTCATTTTTCACCCGGCGTTCAGCTCCTAATCTGTAGTCTGTTTGACATTTATCCAGCCTGCATTATTTATAAACGAGGGTAGGGCGGGAGCGAGGTCTCCAATCTTCATTCTCGCAAGTTAACGTGAATTGAATGGCGCCCTCTTGATCGAGAAACGCACAAATGACTTGAAAAGCAGAGTTTCCTGAAATGTTTATATCCTTGCAATTCAAATTACATATGAAAATCAAAAATTCGCCCCAGTACATTGCTCGTTTCGAAAGTGGTCAATAGGTTTAAAAAATTTTAACACCTCCAAGGTTTATAAAATGGAACTTTTTGGGCCTAATAACAGTCTGTTTTAACCTCAACAGCTACGACATAACCGTCGCTGTAACTGGAACAGACTCCAAGTCAGCCATGGCTACTTATGTGTGCCTACCGAACGAGTTACCCTGCTCTGTCTCAAGCTCCACTCATTACGACCCACGTGGTATCGGTATCAATACCGTTACCATGACAACTGGTAGTAGTCAGTTGAGTGAGCTACACGTGATAGTGGTGGGATGGGGTGATGGTGAACAGACCAACACATTCACACTGGGTGCCACTGTTACTAAAAAAACATAGAACAAACGAGCATGCCGGGACCAGGTCTGTACAATGCTTTCTTGAGGTACAATTAACAGCTACACCCGAAGTCCACATGGTCTACGAGCCAATAGCCCATGCCCGAATTGATTTAGTCTAAACCTTCTACAGTAATTATTAATCGGTCGAATAAATGGATTCAAATGATTAATCTTGAAATTATGTTTGAAAACGCGAGTAAGTGTCAATAGACCAGTAGTGGCTCAGCCAATCAGAACACAGGACTGCGAAATTGTGATTGGCTAGTAAGCTCCTAGTGCTCTATTTCTTATAACGCATAGTTTAGAAAAATGATGTTTTGTAAAAATTATGAAGCTGAATTTCTAAAATAATAAGCCGTCTTGCCCTTCCTCGATCATGAATTACGTATTAGATAAAGATATTCGGGCTATGTGACTGTTAATACCACGAGAAAGCATTGTATATCTATTTTATCTCATGCTCTCGATATAGAGCCATAATACTGCCTTGCTTCCTGATTGGCTGTATATTCTGTAGCATGTGATAAACAAGACTGACGCACTACTCGGAACTTGGGAAAGCTGTTGTCGTTAATTTTCTCATTACTTCATTTTTTTATTTTTTTATTATATTTTATTTTTGATTTATTTTTCTTGCTTTATAAAATTCGCGATAACATGCAGACATGTCAGACTATTGATCTCCCATCTTGATCGCTAAATTATCTAATTACAAAAGGAAATGAACTTAAAAACTCATTGGAGAAAAAAGTAAAGAGATTTCGTCATGCAACATCAACACAAGCCAATAGAAACAACTACAGTGAAAAAGGAAAATAGAGATGTCTTAATATCAGCTGCTCAAGAACACATACATATGTCAGATGTTAGCCGCCACTGTTTTAGTTTTCCAAACCAGCACTTTTCGCTACTAGTGTAGATAGACCACTAGTAGCTCAGCCAATCAGAGCACTGTAGGACTGTGATTGGCTAGTAAGCTACACCTACAGTCAACATGGAAAATAGAGATGCCTTAATATCAGCTGGTTCAAGAACACGTTTGTCAGATGTTAGTGGTTGGACATCTTGATTGTCTAATATTGCCACATCTATGAATTAGAATAAAAAACCATTCAGATTTGAATATAAGAACCGGAATTAGGAGATAGACTATTTGGCGGAAAGAGAAAACAAACACCTACGGCGGATACGTCTTTCTTTTGATATGTTAGGAAATAAGATATCTGTTTTCATAAACGCAAGTCGCTTGCGTTAAATTAACGACTAATTTCTGAGCGCGAAGACTACCGATTGTTTGTATGGCGCTTTTGAGGGTTTTTTTTTATTTTATCTTTTTAAATAAGATCTTTGCCGCTGATCTTTTAAAATTAAACATGTGAACCGCGTCTGACAGCGTGTTTTGTTTTCTACCTTGTTAGTATTTTTGATTTAGTCATAAAGTCACTTCGCATTGCTAACGTGCTGGAGATGCGCGCGCGGGCAGCGACAAGAGTGTCTTGGATAAAGACTTCATGATATACGCGCCTCTAGCTCCTACATCAAATGGGATTGCTGGTACCCTAGTTCCACGAAAAGGGGATAATCGAGCAGCTGACTTCAGAAACTACCGTTCACAGTCATGTTTATATAATCATGATTCTTCATCCATTTTCGTTGTGAGGGCATACATTTCTTTTCTTCTCCAAGGCAGCCGATAAGAACTTGGCGATAATTGTTTCTGATTGGCCAAATAAAAACCTGATTGAAAATTGGGATCGGATTAATTTAGCCCACATAGTTTCCCAAATCTGTCGTCTTTTGGTCGCGGGACGGAAGCCCAAGCGAGAAACTAGTGGAATAGTAGATACTTACTAGAAGAGCTTGCGTTTATCCAGGTCAGTTCAATCTAGACCAGTGCTCATGCGCAAGAACTTTAAAGTTTCAAAAATATGTTTGAAAATCTCAAAAAATGATTTTCACCTGTTGAAGAAGATCTCATATCAAGCCGAGTCGTTTTAAATTTTAAATTTTAGTTTTGTATTATTTTGAAATTTCGGAATTAGTTCGCAATTGAAATAATACGCAGACACCAGATAAATGATTAACAACGGCAGACCATGTTAAATTTCATGAATAAAGAATGAATTTTATTTAATGAAACTGTTTCTTTTCGTTGCAAAATTACCACTTGTGAAATATCGGTAAATTCAAAAAATATGAAGTCTGGTTAGTTTTTTCTTCAGGATAATCGTTCCGGAATATCGCTCATTCAAGGGTATTTTAGTGTGGTCATCCTTTTGAAACACGAAAACTAGTGTAAACTGCGTCGGTGTTTTCAGTAAAAACACGGTTTATCTATTATTTATTATTTATACTAAAGCTCTGTGGATGGACAAGATTCAAAAGGAACAAGAAATCAAAAGCATACATCAATAGTGCTTATGAATGATTTAGAAGCTTTCCCTTGAATTTCACTTAAACCAATGCGAGGGTGTACACGTGTAGCTATCTGTTTCCAACATCTCACCACACTAAAGGAATTTCCCATTGCGGTTTTGTTTTCTGACGTACTCCCTCGCTAAAAATTGGTCGAATTTGCCACAAGAAAGTCAAAACGTTTATCAGTTCATGAATCAGTTGACAAGTTGGTTTGAACTACTTTGTGAACAAACGTCAGGCCTCATATGACCTTATTTTTGTCAACATTTAAAGTAAACAATTGAGAAAAACAATGACTGATATACTTGAATGAAAACGAATTGAAAAACACAAGCCATGTATGCTTTAAATTTCAAAACAGATTATATGTGTGATGTAATTCTTTTATTCCTAAGAACAAAGGAATGTTTTGAAGAAATTTAAATACCCAGCTCGTATTTTGAGTATTTCGAGAACAAAATCTGGTTAGATATATTACGTTGCTTTGGTGGATATCGTTTTTCTCTCTCCGTGACGATCTCCAAACGCTCGTTACCCGTTACTGCTGTTTGCTGGCCAATTTACTTACGAATTATGATAATTACCATACATCTGGCTGGCGTAAACTTTAAAAAAGTGCAACTGGCGATGAACGAGGGTGTGTGGCTGCATCTATAGACGTTTTCTCTATCCTACACAGTGGAATTTCAAATCAGTAGACTTGGTAGAATCACAGAAACCTCGGACAAAAAATTGGTCTGCGATTATCGATGAACGCGACAGTTGAGTTGTTCTGTCATTGCGAAGAAAACCCGCATCAAGACTAACAAGAATGACGATGAAAAATACTGTATTGGTTCTTTCTTTCTTCCTCTTTCTCAATGCTCAAACTTTGGCTAAAATCATCAAAAGAGAATCGCAATCTTCTACCCCAACGAAGAAAGATGGTTTAGCAGGTAAGTTTTATTTGAATTTTTTTAAGATAATTTTTTGTCTCTTTGTCTAAAAATCGGCGCTCTCTACCAGATGGTCTGAATATTTCAAACGGAATTACAGTCGCAAGGAAATCGTCCGTAAATGTTATCCGTTTTATAATACACATTTTATTTTTCTTCTTAAAAGAGACTCTTATTTTGAATATTTTTGAAAGTCAAACATTCTGTATAGAAAAGTAAAATAAATTTAAGTATTTTATTATTTAATGAATACATAAATTAGGAATAGAAATTTGACTTGTCGTTAAAGTAAAAAAGTAAAATTACTATTTTGTGTTCTTAAGGCCTTTGTCCTAATTTATTTACTCAAAGTTATTTATACATATTAGATGGATATAGCAAATACAAAATACAAAAAAAACTTATGAACAGAAACTATGCAAACGAATTCAAAGTCGACTAATTTTTTCAGTGCGTTTTAATTCTGTTGAGACGATCTAAAGAAGAAACGGAAAAATAGCAACAAGATGGAGCCTCTACTCAAAAAGATATCGATCGTAAGAATGGTTTTTGTCGTATCGTGTGTAATACATCGAAGGCTATTCACTGAATGATCTACTGCGTTGAATCAATGATTGATTTCTCGATCAAAGAACGTCTTTTTTAATTTATACTAATTGGTTCGAAAGGGCTGATGCGGCGATAAGCGCATCAAAGCCTTCTTTAAAAAGTTTGAATCTTAAGGAAGTAGCTAATAGAATTGTTTTTAAGATCGGAGACAAGTCTCAGATAGCATGGAGTCAGTCCTCAGCTGAACAACAGCCTGAATATCAACAGAAAAATTCCGCTTGGTTGCGTTGACATTAATGTAAATCATATATTCATTCGCCTTGAGCCTTAAATTACCTCCTCAGTAGTCCTTTAAATATTAATCATTACCTACTGCTGTGTCTTTTGACAGATAATTATTCATACAAGGGTTATATAATTAACCCGTTCATTCAGAGTGAAAGCCACGGGCTTCTAATCGTATGAAGACTACATTTTCGAAGATGAAGTGATAATTAAGTGGAATTTGGTGTTTTCTTATGAAAGGGTCGGTGACAACCTTCGACTTCGCGTGAGGCAACAAACCCTGACAGGAGAGGGGACGGGAGGACGGAATATAATTTACTGCGCACCGGTCCTGCGCACTTGCTCAAACAAAACAAGAATGGATTAATGCCATAACACTAGAATGCCCCAAAAATTCAATTTATCCAAAATTGAATTTTTCAATCAAGTTAGGTATATTTATTCATTATTCACAAGTATTCTGATTCGTGAGGAATTACCCATAATTCATTTATTATCAATCGACTCGAATATATCCCTGATTCTGATTGGTTGCGCAAACTGACAATGGCGGCGAACAAATAACGGTTTGAGCATGCGCTTTACTGATTCATGTAAAAAATGCCGACGCGAATCCTAATAGAGATTGTGAAACACAAAACATGAAAATCGATCATATCTCTAATAAAAATGTGCTAAAATTGGATTTGTAAGTCACTTTTGCAATATTTTGCCGACTCACATCCAGTAATTCTTTATTATTAGTATAAACACCTCGCACCAAAGTGCACTTTCCAAATGTAGTTCAATTTGCCGAGCGAAAAAAAAAAAAACAACAACCAAATTTCCTATCCTGAGAAATGAAATTAAGAGAAAATTCTTTTCGTATTCAAGCGGTGAGCGCCAAAAACTATTTTCTTGAAGAAAGGCTGTTGTAAGGCTAAAATCCTGTTATTCAGAAAGTTTAACTTGTTTGGAAGTGGAGATGACCGATGAAAGTGGAATCAAAGTGTAACCTAAAGCAAAAATTTTATTCGAAAATAAGGTTTAGGCCTTCATTTGCTTATTTCCCATACATTTTCTATAAAAGAGCCCGACAAAGCTACATAGTTCTAACACAAATGCAACAAAACATCCTTGTACAATTGAAAATACCGCTTCAAACAAGCATTTTATCATAGTACATCAGTTTCTAACTGTTAAAAAAGGTTTCTTAATAGACCTCTCCTTTACTTTAGGCATAATGCTTTCCCGTATCAGACCCTAATGGCGGTGTGTCATTCCCTTAAGTATCATTTCTTTATTTGACTCTTGGTGTATAAGAAGACGCATGAATACTACGGCTCAAGATTCTATTGTTTAGTGTTCTCCAAACGCTATTGAGCTGAAAAGAAGTTGCCGCTAAAAGAGAAGAACATTTCTTAATATTTCTATTTTTCTTTCTCCTAGTTCCTCTTCCTGCTATCATTCTTCTGTCGGCTCTGGGAGTCTGTCTCATCGTCTTCGCCATCCTGTACAAGTTCATCAGCTTCGATACATGTTGTCAAGGCACAAAGGATGGAGACAAATCCAAAATCATCGACAAGGTTCAGTACACTGAAGTCGGACAAATCGATATTCATTCGGATATTGAAGAAGGCAAGGACAAGCGGCGTCGATCGAATTTTAAATCGGTTATAGCATCGAACCCTGTACTTGATGATACAGATTTTAACGCGGGTAGAGGACGGCCCAAGGCGAAAAGCGTCACTTCCCTGAACAAACCTCAAATCAATTTACCGCGTCGAACGTCGGCAGCTCCACCACCGCGACGGAGCGATAAGCTGTCTCTGGCAGCCATTGAACACAGCAGTAGAGTACGCAGCGAGAGTGACCTCAGTCTTAGCTCTACTGCGTCATCCCAATACAACTACGGTAGCTGGGGAGACAGCCTTGGCAAACCAGGTCTTCCCATGAAACATATCTCACCTCTAGCACTATCAGCGGCAGGAGGACGACGAGCAGCTGGTCAGCGGGCTATGTCTGCATATGGAGATATTATATCACTAAGGCCTGAGAACAGAAGCAAGAATCTATTGGGAAAACTTCAAGTATCTGTTTCGTATGCGCCGACTGCACAAAGACTGGAGATCGAAATCATTCGGATCGAGGAGATCAATCAAGCAGTCTTCCAGATGGGTTTGGCTTCGTACATGGAGACGCATATAACACTCCTGCCTTCCAAGCGCGCTCGCTACAAGACCAAAGCCAAGGCGGTCAATAATGTAAGCTTTCAAGAACGTTGGGTGGTTAAAAACGTATCGAAACAAGAATTGGAGTCGATGAAGATGAGGTTTCGTGTTTACAGCCACGAGTTTATAGGAAAAGGAAAATTACTTGGGGAAAATACATCAGACGTTATGTTGTTTGATCTGGAAGACATTGGCTCAACACAATGGCTGAATCTCTCACCAAGCAAAGAAATCACCAAACTAATATGTTCGTAACTCCAAATACGGCGTCATTACAACACGTCATCTGTCACGTGGGGCTGACCCAGATAAGCTATTTTTGTCCATAAATATTACGTCACTAATAAAGGGTCTTTCCTAAAGTCAAGCACATACTTCAACCATCTTTCATTTTATGATAATTTTAATGTGCCAAGATAAGTAACCCCACCATTACTAACAACAAATCTGAGTAATATGCCAGCAAAGCAAGACTGGTCTTTAACTTTAACCACGGTACGACAAGGCGTCCACTTGTCCAACCAATAATGACCCTTATATCCATTGACATCAATGATAACTTGTGACCGAGACAAGAATACAGACAAACTTCACTGTTAGTTTTCTTTGCTGGTTCCAGCTTTGAGCATAAAAGAAGACATGGCAAAATTTAAAATATCCGGCAAAAATATCAAGACAGCACCTTGATTACAATTCCGGTCCATTTGATTGTTCATAGTCATCGTTGTTTTCCGATTGGCCGGGTGTTTATATTTCAAATCTGATTATTTGTAGTTCTTAGAAATATAAACTGTGACAAAATCAGTTTGCGGGCTACCTGTGGGAAATACAGGCTTGGCAAACAAATTAGTGTCACGTGATGAACGTCGTGTGACGTATGAGCGGAAACTCATTTTAAAAACTTACACAAATGTTATCAACGAAACAACGAAGATCAACGGAATTAAACTAACAAACGACAAAAAAATATATTATCACATATTTCAAAGAAGTAGATAATTTGTGGTTTTGGTTGTGGGAAATATACAAATGGGATAAATGATTATTATATGAATAGAAAACATCGAGAAAACGTTGGCTATGAATAGAATGAAATATAACGAAATATAAAACTGAATAATAGAGTAAAATCGAGGGAATACGAAAAATAAAAAAAAATGGTCGAAGGAATGAAAGCTAAGTGGAAATAAGTCAAAAATGAATAGATAAATGAGATTTATTAGTTATTATTTATTAGGTAACTAGCAATTAAGTTAATTTAGAACATGAATCTATTATTAACTATAATCATTAGTTCTATGATAAAAAGATACAAAAGTTAATAGAGTTTCAGATATTTCTTGAGCTCCAGCTTTCTGTGCACACTTGATCAATCAACTCACTTAACATTTAAAGCATTAATCAGGTCATGTTATTATTGGGATTATCTTAAGAATATTCAAATTTTATGAGAGCAGATTTCCTAGTGATATGGAGTGACCATTCTGATAGGTGGATAGTATCTAACGTGTCGTGTCGTGATTGGCTAGATGGCTGTGATCAGCCTTCGAGTGACACTAAAAATCTGCTCTCCATGAACTTCCACTGTGTTATAAAACAAAGCTACCTAACGACTCAAATCCTCATTAAATTATTTTTGAGTGTTGATTAAATATGTGTTTTACTTTGGGATAGAAATTATATATTGAGCTAGCTATTCAGAATGGTGGAAGGCCAGCGGCGAAGGAATGATACTGATGACTCTCTAAATTGCATAAACTAATTGAATTAGATTTGGCGGGAACTCAGTTTCCCGCCAATACGCGCACGCGCGCTCCACCAACTCCCTTCTTCCTCGACTCTTCCCCAGCTTGTGGAGTATTCTGTATTTGTCGGATACTAAAAGAGATATTGGCTGCACGAAGCCATACTTGGAGGTTTTGGTTAAAAAAAACAACAGTTCAAACTAGAGTAATATGATTGTCATACAGGTAATAAAATAAAATATGACCTCGTGAAGCATTGAAATCGAGGGGAAAAAAAAAAAAATCTGAATAAATTTACAAAAAGCGGGAAAAGACGCGACATTTTGCGTCACACTTCAGTGCCATATCACCAGTATTGGAAAGTAATCTAATAACCGTTTCCTTTTCAAAACAAACCAAAAAAACAACCTCCAAAGTCAACATTGGTTGTACGACATTGAAAGAATTGGAAGCTAGAAAGTCATGAAAAAACGTTGATCAAGTTTGGTACCTCCTGGGCTAACAATATCAATAAAGGAAGAAACCAAAACAAAAAGCACGAAAATTAAGCATTATAATAAAACCTGCCCTTAACTAATACTTTGTCTATGGATGCGGAAGTCACTGTCTGAACCGAATCGATACCACAGTGTTCCCACGGACACCACAGGGATACCATGCCAACTCTTTTCTAGATATCAAAAGGTTTGAGACTTGTTGAAAAGTTGAAATTGGGTTTAAACTATTTTAATCTAAGTTCACTTTGGACTTTAAAACAGTTGAGTTTGGTGTTTGAAATCTCTATATCTTAGCAGCCGTTAGTAATCACAGTTCCATGGAGTGGAAAATTGTTTTGCTGCTGACGCATTCACGCAGATAATTATGCATAAGGGACTTTAGTTTTGTAATGTTTACCAATCGCGTGTATTGTACTTAAGGGAGTTTAGCACGACACCACATGTGGTTTAACGTACGTCGTGCAGTTGAAATTTCGAACGATTGAACAAACTCTGTACAGATGTGTTTACGACCGGACGAAAACCATGAGATTTCATCGGATTGTCGTTCGGAACTTAGATCTTTTATATCGGATACCGGGATTCCTCTTTCTCGCAGTTATCTCTGATTACTTAACGAAGGTCGCTGGAAAAATCCTTTCTTCTGAATTAAAACGAGAGAGCTTTTCAAAAAACTCGGAGAACGAAGATCGGAATAATACGATAGTTATTGATGGAGATACAGAATCCAACTTCCATGGTAAGTAAAACTAAAACACGTATTGACTATGACATATGAATGGCCCTTTCATACTTATGTAGGTATTTGCAGTTGTTTGTTTAAGAACTTTCGAAACTTTTCTAAGTTTTTTTAACTTTCAGTATCTTGCAAAGTTCAAAGCAAAAAATGTTTTCAGTCACGATAAAAACTTAAACAGTAGTTTATTTTAACTCGAATAGTTCGAAGCAAAGTTTTTGAATTAGTTAGGACTAGCAGGGTCGTCCTGTCAGAGCTGCTCTCGACAGAATAATATGACGGGTAAATTCATAGTTAATATAACTATGTCAATAAAAGTAAAAGCTCACATTTGGCTTATGAATTGGATTAAAAAAAACAATTGATAAACCATTTGTTATTTTTTTATACTTAGAAAAGTAATTTTACGGCCACAATTGAAATGTAATTTTACAGCGAAAATGTTTTTATGCGAGCGAGATATGTCAGTATTTAATAAGGTCTCTCTTGAACTCAAGTCGACCAAGTTCCGCTGCCTTCCTAAGTTTTTTTTTGTTCATATTCACCGAAATATATTCCCACGTGATGTGATGTCCTTGTATTTCGTTTATATTTAAACTTTGTCTCTAAGTGTACGGTAGAGTCGTTAGATAGGCTTCAGTAGGACATGTTTTTCTACAATTCAAACCACGTGTCAGTCAATCCCGCCTACATTGTTCCTTTCTTTGTCGTTACCAACGGTTGATAAAATACAGCAAGAACGATGGCTTATTTTGATAATTAGTAGAAAATGACTTTAAAGCCATATCTATTAGAAGGGGGTGATACCTTAGCTATAATCACTATGATCCCTAAAACGCTTGAAATGGATAAAACACATTAGCGCAATTCTAGAAAATACATTAGTAATCAAGAAGTGTACAGCGATTCGGCTTTTACATGACGCTTTTATGATCAAGACAGGTTACGAGGCCGACCAGTGGCGTTGAAAATCCAATAAGGTCACGATAAGAACTCTATCAGTATTAACGCATACAAAGACAGAAAAATAGAGAGAAAAATAGAAAAACCACATTAGGCATTTTAAAGCAACTACCGCTAATGACAGGTATTGTACAGGAAGCTAATAATAAGTGGAATATCTAACCCAGGACTCGTGGTTACTTTTTCCATGACTATTAGCTATGCAAGAACCATCTTATACAATATTTCTAATTACTTTACTCAACGACTTCTTCTGTAAATAAGGTTTGTTTGTTTGCTTTGGTGCGAATGAAAAAAACCAGTTTGACAAATCAATAGTAAAGTGATGTACAAATGAGTATAGTAGTAATAAATTATGCGTTCGGTGTGTATATAATGAAGTAGAGAGAGTAAGAGAAAAATATCAAATGCCCTTGGCAGGATTCGAACCCATATTTTTATATTTTTTTTATATTGATATTTTTCTCTTACTCTCTCTACAAATGAGTATATTAAGAATTACTAAAGTGCGCGTTGATTGGCTGACTATCGCGTATATCGTTCAATATACTGAGATATAGGAGTGTTATGAAATGGCCAAATTCCTCTATTTGTTGTTGTAGGAATTAAAACTTGCTGGAAGAGGTAAGTAGATCATAAGAGAAACAAGCTAATAGTAATGTCAGAATGTTCATTGGTGTCTTGGAACGACCATAATTGTTTATTTCATTTCTCTTTTTTTTATTTATTTATTTATTTTTTATTTTTTTGTTTTCTCCTACAGTACCACATGCCTCCATCATTCTACTGTCCCTTCTAGCCCTCTGCCTAATCGTTCTTTTTATCATGTACATCATGCTACGTCGATGTGAAAGTCGGCTCATGGACCAACTATCTGGCAAAGGACGTTCATTCTCCTATACCCAAATAGATTCACCTGAATCTGGACTTGACTCTGGAAAACTATCAGAAAAAGATTACGCACTCTATCCTTTATCTACGACAATCGAGAAACCATTAAAAGAAGATGTTAATCGCAACCCTCCACCCCTACGCGCAGCTGTCATACAAGTAACTGTTAGTTTTTTGTCGACTACAGGGCGGTTGGTCATAGAAATAGAAAGACTCAAATCAGTAGCAAAAACACTACTTCGTTCTGGTTTTGCAACATCGGTGGAAATCCACGCACGACTGCTACCACTGTCGCATAAATTTCGGTACAAAACGTCTTCAAAGCCGATCCATAAAGCAGAATTCCACGAACGATTCGCCTTTGACGGATTTACTAAAGACGATCTACGAAAATGTTGGCTGCGCTTCCGGTTATACTCGCAAAGGCGTATGGGAAAGAGTAAACTGCTCGGTCAAGTGAATGTTGGAATTACAGACTTTGAGGTGGATGGAGTTTGGTCTACTTTGAATCTAGATATCTTACCGAGTGAAGAAGTTCATAAATTGCTAACTATGCATAAATAAAGTAATTTTTTTTTCCACTCAGTTTTTTCACTGAATTTTTCACTGAATCTAGGAAAATTCATTTTTCGTTATAACTACTGTAAATAACTGAACTTACTATTTTGGTAATAAATTAACAATTTTTATTATTAAAGATTTAGTTGTCTATTTTTTGGTGTTTATTTCTCGATGACTTTTCAATTAAATCTCAATATCTTACTTTTTTAAATAAATGCAAGCATGTGTTTACTAACTGGTTATAATTTATTTCCTGGGCGGAGGGGAAAGAGGATTTAGGACAATCACACGGATTTTAGACAGCTGCTGCGGGTATCAGCCATACATACATTATGATGTCACAACAACCTCCCACCCCACCCCCCACAGGTTATAATTATGACCAGTTGCTAAGGAAGAATTTTTACCCAAGATATACAAAACAAACCAGGCTTCAGAACTATGGTTTAATATCCCAGCCGTACAATAAATCAGTTACTAACACCAAAAGTGTACAGTACTAACATGTCAGTTATGATATTATCTAGAATCCATTTTAAATGCTATAAAGTTAATTTGAAAATTATTTTATCTATCGACCTTTTATTATTATTATTATTTAATATTATACACAAAAATAGTTTATATCTCTGAAGGACATCTTTAACCTCCCAATGTCATAACACAATAATTTGTCTAAGACAGTTGTGCCAGTCAAGGAGGTGTAACTGTTCCCTAGAAAGCTATTCTATAGCTTTCTCTATATGTTTTACATTACTTTTTATTCTTATTTTAAAAACTTCAGGGGACCGTGTGGGTAGACACTCAATCCACCCTGGATCCACTCTTAAGGTGAAGGTATAGGTGGCAAACGATTACGAAATTTGTTTTGAATGATCGATATTTAAATTGTCAACCAGAAATCAATTGGACAAGCCAACCAAGAAAAGTGGTGACAAAACATATCACTTAAAATTAATGTTTGGCACATTAGCATCACAATAGCAATGTTTATAAACATTACTTTCACCTACGTCAAAACATATATCTACCCATGACCAGTGCAACTGGCCTCATTTCTGTAACTTTGTCAAAGACTATCTTTGCATAGTTTTTTCTCAGACTCGAGGGAAAAAAAACTGAATGAAGCTTATTTGATAAGACAAATCTGAAAAAGTACTGACATTCAATAAAATAATAGACTTTGAAAGACTTACTATTTTAACTTGTAAGAAGTAGGAATCAGTCAGTTCCGACCAGAATGTTATTTATTTAATCAGGAGAAGGCATGCACTTTAACCTTTCATAAGCTGCTTTTTCCAAGTTTTCTCTATGATCTGGATGAGCTATTTTGATCAGTTCATATGCACGCTGTCGCAAGTTCCTCCCAAACAGATGTGCAATTCCATACTCTGTTACTATGTAATGAACATGGGCTCTTGTCGTCACTACACCTGCACCTGTGTGACAAAATGATAACAACCATCACAGTTTTGTCTTCAAAAACGTTTTGTACTCTCTTGGTTAACCTGTGGATTGATATTCCACAGGGAACCCACTCAACAAGAAGATCCACTGTAGGTCAAGTAATATGTTTAAATAAATCCTGAATCTACCAATTGTGTGCAGTAAAGTCCTGTTATCTTTAAGGCAGCCCTAGTTTACTTGCCTCCTTACAGTTTTACAGGTAGCATGGCATCTACCTCTTCCCAATGCTAGCTGTGAGATAAGAAGCCTGTGTTTTACTGCTCAAGCTATTACGTGAGTTGAGTTTGTTAGCAGTGTCATTCACTCCTATGCTGCTATGATGGTTTTTCTCTGTGTTGTCGAGTTTCCTTCCTCAAAATGTACATCGAATGTGCATGTACTGTAGGAGTAGTGTGTGTGAGTGAAAAAGTGTCCCCAATCAGTGCTAAAGCACTAGAAAGAACGACTAGACACTCAAACAAAAGATTACCTGGTTATACAGTAGTTCAAACATTACCCCTAGTCCCCAGGAGGTTTAACAGGACTCTTCTTTAGTTTATGATGCTTATTACATTGAAAGCAAAAAAACAAATCATTACCTTGTTTTAGAAAAGGAACTATCTTGGATTCTCCTCTGCTAGTGGTGGAGTTAAGAGCTAAAATAGGTTTACCCAGCCCATCAAGTCCTAGAGCTGCACCTCGCAGAAAATCAACCTGACCACCTACTCCTGTAAATAAAATACCAGACCTTTATTAATGGCTATTTTTCACTGTTACTTAAGAGCACTAAAGGCCTTCCCGACGGAGGACATCAAAGTTTGTTCTCCTGCCTGTGGTTAAGACGTTCCAAAAATTATGTACAAGTAAGGCTACCCTGTCAATAAGAACTACAACAACAAAACAACCTTTCTTGCTTGAAATGCATAAATACTTATAACTCACAGCCACACAAGTGAAATATGTATGTGAAGAAATTTTGCAGCTCTTTAAGATTGAATATACATACTGAATGTGTGTGTATGCATTGCAGAAAAGGGAGGCAGTGACTGAGGCAAAGGAAGGTTAATCAAAACCTTTTAGGGACACATTGGAGGGTGAAGGGGGTTCTATTATGGAAAGTACGTTTTTTATTATGTGAGGGGTGAGGGATTGGCAATAAACTTTTTAAAAAAAATTTAGCCTTTCCTCTTCTATTGAGTAAGAAATTCATGAACCTCCTATAAGTCAACAAGGAAATAGCTTTTGCCTAAAATAGAAAGGTTTGAACCTCCACAAAAGTTCAAATTTTAACTGGTGATTCCTTTGCTCTGAAGCCCCAGCATACCCCAAGTAAAATACTTTCCTTCCTTAACATGGTAAGATGCATACACACAAGTTCTGATTTTGTACCTGAGTACATTTTGGTACCAATAGAATCAGATACCACTTGTCCAGTGAGGTCCACTTCGATACAGGAATTGATGGCAGTAACTTTTGGATTCTGACTGGTTATGGAGACAAGGTTGACGAATCCTACATCCAGAAGAACTGAAAAAGATTTTAAAAGAATAAGGTTGAGAATCCGAGTAGAAAAATTTCATCAACAGAACTGCTGGTTTATCTTAGTATCATTGGGGAGTAATTATAAAAATGGGTATTATCATGGAATAATGTCTAAAATAATTGCTTCACAGCTGTACGTTATGCTCAAAAACATAAGATGATTCCAAAACAATTCAACTTCATGCCTGGTTGAAAAGTCAGAATCACTTCTGGTAGAGTGAACACAATAGAATAAACATTTTGAAACTCTGCATGTTTTCTATTGTTTTGAAATTGTTTTTTGGTATCAAGATTCTCCTATATGTATAAGTTGATAACTGGGAGAAAGCTTTCAATAGGTTGCTATCAATAGACGTCACTTCCGGTAATAGCTTTTTTTTGATGGCTTGTAGAATCCTGGAGGTTGTTTTGATCTCTTGTTTTCTGGTTTGATGACGTGAAAATAGTCAAATACAATAGTTTGAGGACTTATTTTGATATATTTTGACTTAGCATCGGCTAGTTGCCCCCCAGTCAACCGCTTTTTTGCCCCCCAGTCAACTCCAAAAAGTCGCGTGATTGATAGTAAGCAATATAAACCCATTTTGGCAGCTCAGCCCATAAGTACTAGCTAATTATCTAATACTGTATCATAATTTTGCAGAAGGATAAAAAAGCAGTTAACTACAGCATTAATTACTCACCAACAAAAGGATTGTTATCAATGAATTCAAAAACTTTCTTTGTTCCAATGACAAAGCTACCAACAATGCGGCCTGGAAGTATTTTCTTCATTGCATTGGTTATAGCACCTTTATTTGCTAGGTCAACCACTCCATCACTGAACATCTCTGTATGGATCCCAAGGTTCTTGTGATCATAAAGTTCAGCAAGACAAGCATCAGGAATACTTCCTATTCCTATATTTGGGATACAAAAGAAACCAGTTGGTCCATACGTCTCATCCTGAACACTGTTCTCAATTCGTCTTAGAATCACAAGTTAAATGATCCCTGCAACTTGCCATCGCATGTGACTAGTATTTGTTAGGTTTCTCTGGGTTCTCAGGTTTTCCTTCCTCTGCAAAACCCAACCTGCTACATTTCAATCAACCTGTGAATTTGATCACTCCAGAGTTTGTTTCAGATCTTTGAGTTAGTCATGCCCTGACTTAGATCAGCCCAGAGGTTGTTTCAGGGTTTGATCTGTGACTTAGCTGTGCCCTGACTTAGATCAGCCCAGAGGTTGTTTCAGGGTTCTATCTGTGAGTTAGCCATGCCCTGACTTAGACCAGCCCAGAGGTTGTTTCAGGGTTCTATCTGTATGTTAGCCATGCCCTGATTTAGATCAGCCCAGAGGCTGTTTCAGGGTTCTATCTTTGAGTTAGCAGTCCCGACTGACTTTTACAGAGGTTATTTTAGGGTTAACTCTGTGAGTTAATCATGCCCTGACTTTAATCAGCCTAGAGGTCATTTTAGGTTTTATGCCCTGACTTAGATCAGCCCAGAGGTCGTTTCAGGGTTCTATCTGTGAGTTAGTCAGGCCGTGACTTTGATCAGCCCAAAGGTTGTTTCAGGGTATAATTTTTGTTAAAAATTAGAGGTTTTGAACCATAACAAGATTATTTACCCATCTGCAAAGTAGCTCCATCATCAATTAAGTTTTCTGCAACAAATTTGCCAATTTTTTTGTCAGCTTCAGAGACTTTTCCAATCTTGTGTTCAGGAAGAGGAAAGTCAGCTACAGTCAATACATCAAGATGAGATTGATGAATACCACCTGGGCCATGGGTACGAGGACACTGGGGATTCACCAGACCTGAAATACATCAAAATACAAAAGCTCCATATAAAAATAAAAATATTTTATATTTTCAGTAAAGCATATTCAAGATATGGTTGTCATACATTTTACATGTGTAGGCCTAAAAAAAACAGTTTCCTTTATCCTTTATTATTGTATTGTAAATGTAGTTCTTTTTGAATAAGTAGATACCATACCTATTATGTACTTGGCATTTTTAATGGCAGATCTTGTGCAGTCTACGCTTGGACCAAGAGTACAAAATCCATGCTTATCTGGTGGACTCACTTGAATCAAAGCAACATCAAGTTCTATGATTTTACGATCAAAAACCAATGGAATTTCACTCAAAAAAATAGGAGTGAAGTCTGCTCTGCCATCGTTGACAGCTTGACGACAATTGGCTCCAATAAATAAAGAGTTGTCTCTGAAAATCCCTTAAAAATAAACCAAAGTATAAGTCAGTGACATACATGTACATTGTAAAAGTCTGAAATCCATTCAATGTTAGATTCTTGTCTTGATCACACTAAGGTATAACATATGCACCATTTTTTTACATAATAGAATTCCATTTTTTAGACCACTTTCAATATTCTAAGCATCCTTTGATACAAGTAAACATGTTTAATATACTTTTTGTCTTTCCCTGACATTTCCAGCCCTCCATACTGAGCTGAGTTGACATTCAGGATAAAGTCAAGGTCAACCAATCAGAATTGAGAATTCAACATCATATTTTGATTAGTATCACCCACGATTCTGCCAACAAGGCAATGCATGACATAGGAACAATTATTATTGATTTATAGAGTGATTTTAATTGGCCTAATGAAAATCAAACTGCTGTTAAAAAGTGTGCATAATACAATAGTGGACACTAATACCATTGTTTTCTTTTGTTTTACTCAGACTGTTAGTCCTACAACTTTGTTTCAAACGCTGGCCAAGTAAAATCACTCCACTCGTATGTAAATGTAACTATACCTTCACATTCTGGGTCAACATGTGGGGCTTTGCCGTCAATGTGTATATGAATGACTTCCACATCCTTTAGCTTGCTTTTTTTGCCCCATCTGGCCATGGCATCTAGCAGAGGAATAGGTGTGGCAGCAGCAGCATGAACAAACACTTTCATTCCTTCAGCAATCAAAATAAAATACAACAAAACAAAATTTAAATGAGATAAAATTTTTAGTGTTTGTTCTGACTGAAGGATGAACTAAGCTATTGTGACATCTTGTTATGATATGACCTCTAACAAGAACATCTATTGGAATATTGCAATCATAATTTATATATGTACATTAATATTTTGACCCTTGTATATGTCAAAGGGTCAAGATGGCCTAGATAGCAACTAAAAAAAACATAATAATACGAGATACTCGTTATCTTTTAAATAAACTTACAAATAATATATTATTTTGAAGCTGTCGTAAGACATGTTAAGAACATAGCCGGCACAATTAAGGGTTATTAACTTCAGTGGGAACAATTTTAAACCAGAGTTTACATGAAGCATAATATTAAGAAAGAAGAATAATTATGTGCAAGCCTACCAGATTTGATTACTTGTACTGCTTCATCGGGTGATTTCCAAGCCGGTGTTCGCCCTTGTAGTGGATGGAAGGGCTCAGGCGAATAATCATAGAACGATCGCTCGCCTAGTAACATCAACAACAAAAAATAAATGGCTAAATCAGACAAATCAGAACGAAGGAAAGGGCATCTAGGATCCACAACTGCATTAATAAGAAGAAGGATTCCTAAGTGAAGAATTTACCTCGTTCTAATTTACGTGACAGTAGACATGTTTTTCCAAATCCTACTTGGCCAAGAGCAGCAACTGGTCGAGTTAACCTCGGCGAAAACAAACGACTAAGACTCATATTTCTCGTAGTCTATGCTTCGCCTTGGTTCTGTTGAAGCGTATAACAGCAGATATAGGAGAAAACGAAATACTCTTAGGTGTTTTTTTCAATAAAGATGTCAGACTTTGATAATATTCTTCTCAAAGACTACAGTACTTGCAGGAAACTTGACGTCATCTCAAACCATTATATTACAAGCGTTTTGATTGGCTTGTCCCATGCTCCTTGGAAAGAGGCCCCTAGCCCCTGGGAACTTGACGCACACAACCCAAATATAAACTAATTGATATTATCCGAGCTGGAAATGACCAAAAAATATTGTTCAAGGAAAAATACTAGAATGCTAAAATAAACAAATCAAGGAAGCTGACCTATTCTTCTCACTTATCAAATATGAGTGCCTATTTTCTATGCCCTAAAGCAGAAACGAACTAAGAATATTAGAAAATGCACTTTGCGCACTCGTATTAGTGCAGAAATAAATGAGAATAGGGATTTGTTTCTAATCCATCGGTCGCCAAAACACGTAGCCAAAAATATGACTAAATTTCATTTCCTGAGCTCCCAAGCTCGAGCAAGTTGTAAATAGAATCGAGAAAATGACACCAATTTTCCCTCATTATTGATTTTTAGTTTTCTCAGTTGTACACAGACCAAAATGTGCGCAAGCTCATGAATGAAATTGAGAAGCGCGCCCGAATACTAGCTTGATTACTACGCTCAGTTGGTAAATCTCGACTTTTTTGTTGAGGTTACTTTGAGTAATAACCCTATACTGCAAAGAAGTAAAGTAACAGACTGGTCTCTCATAACGTACAACGGACGGCTGGACAGCCTTAAGTCTATTAAACGGTAGTTGGTCCAAATGTCAGTGGCAAATGGGATCTGACGTTTCTATCACACTTATGTCTAACAAAACCCTCTTTCATCAGAAAAATTGTTACAATTTGGAAAACAAATCCAGTTATTTAAACGCTACGTGAGTCCTGGTTGATAATGAAAATCCTTGCGGGGAAAAAGCATTAAGCTTTTCACTATGTTATTCTGATATGTCAACGAGGAATGCTTCCAAGTTCTTTTTTACTTAATTGTCCTTTATGACGTCATTACATTTGACACTATTTGATGTGGTAAACAGTAGTAGTCTCGTATCCCTAGGCATCGCCTCTAATCGACGACATGTCAGTGTAAAATGGCTATAACACAAAACACACTTCATATCCTTAGAAAATTAATTTTCTAATGATTCTTCGCAGTAAGACATTATGAGGAACCCGCGGCTTGATTAACTTTTAACATTGTTTACACGACTGACATACTTTGATTGTTTTATCTGACAGTTTTCTCTTTATTGCTTACTTCCTTGCCTAGTCATTATTCAGTGCGTGTGGTAGATGGGTGCTTTACACGATGAGTCTCTTACTGACTCATCACTTTCGAATGGTTTAAAACACTCAACTGGCCACGGATCGATCATGGGCTAATCTACTGCACAAAGCAGTCGGCAAAAACACATTATAGCATTAGAATCAGCTCACAAATTAAAAGCAAAAATGAAAATAAGAAATGTTATATACTGAAGAAATGTAAAACTTCCGTGAAAAAAGCAGTTTGTTTGGATGTATCACGTCTCTTGTCGTAGTTCACATTTCACTATTATATTTTTAAAACCACTATTTCAAAAAGAGGAATCCATTTGCACAGTGAGTAGGTCGGCAGAAGTCAAACGGTAATCCCTTGCGATGCCCGTATCTGATGCCTCTGGTGGCAAATCTTGCGGTTCTGGCAGGTCAGACATTTCTTTTTCTGGGTATCTTTGGTAACTCTTGTTTAACACTCCATCTGTTGTTTTATTTGTGCCATTTAAAATGTTATCACAGACCGGATCGCGTGCTGGGCTCCACTGCCCGCATTTCGATCTACGAATAACAAATATCTTATGCGCACTACTACAATTAGTATTTACAATTCTGTAAAACTTGCAACTGTTATCTTCCTCAAAGGTGGACGATTCCAGTTGCTGCCCCGCGCTACGATCCTGACCAACATTTCTTGATCTTCTTGAGATGATAGTACGTAAGGTTCGCCTAAAGTGCGGCAGACGCCAACCAAATAAAAAAGGGTTGACCGAGCTTGGAAACAGAACGAAAAGGAAATGTAAGTCTCTGAAAACATGGTACGAAACGCAATCACACGAAGGACAGAAATTGAGGAGATAAGCAAAAATGAAAGAAGGAGCCATGAGGAGGAGAAACAACATCAGAATAGAAAAAAATGTCCTCGTCACTTTCGCGTCTCTTTTAACCATTTTGTTCCAATTTCTCCCGTGCATGCTCGCGATACTGTTCGTCAATGACGGTCGTCGGAATTCCCGCCTTTCGCGATTCTTTTTCAGGCGCCTGCCGATCCAGAATTGAACGAAGAGCAGAATGATAACGGTTAGGAGTATCACGCTGTTGACAAATACGAAGATGTACAAGATGAAATCCACCTGTAGGTAGAGAAATGACAGCCCAGCCGAGATGAACCAGATTATGATAGATATTCGAATAGATCTAGAGTAAGTTGACTTTGACCTGTATTTCAAGGGATACGACACTGAAATACAACGATCAACTGCCAACGCAGCAATACTAATGATAGACGCCGTACAAGAGATGAAGAAAAACAAGTGCAACGCTCTTAGTAACTGTGGTGAAAACTTCCCGACTCCTTCCAACCCGTGGAAGGCCGCAGATAAAGGAAGAACTGTGGAGCCTTGGACGAAATCGGCAGCTGCAATGTTGAGGATAAAAATATTAAATGGCGTCCTGAGATTCTTGTGAGGATCTTTATACATGGCTAAACAGAAAAGAAAGTTACTTGGGGAAGCTACCAGAGACAAAACCAACGAAATGATCGTTGACGAAAGAGACAGTTCTCTCGGTGCGCTAGAACTTGCACAAACTTGCAAAAGCCAACCAAAACTCATAGTAGTGCTGTTATAAAATCAGGCAATAAAGAATATATCTTTATCAGGTTTCTTTTTCCTTGGCGGCGATTCAGTGTAGGTGTTTAAAGGTATAACAGGAAGATACTCGGATTTCAGTTGAGGGACTTCCGTGCGAAGCTCCGTACTGCGAACCTTGTTGTTCGGTTATAAACAGGCCCCCGCGGAAATCTAAACAATACAGGTGTAATAAAGGGAATTTCTCTGTCTCTACTACGAAGGGTTTTCAGTGCTTAAGTAATCACTTATAAAACTCAGTGCTCAGTATGATCACAAGTGTTTGTCAACCCGTAGTTTTCTCATTTCACGCGAGAGGAGGAATTTGATATTTGATGATTGAAACTATTGTGCCCGCGTCAGATTTAATCTTCAAAGCAAGCAGGTCTTTATTTATAATGACAAGTTTGCAAGCAGTTGGACTGGGGTTGATTCTTGTACTAAAGAATACTCGAAGGAAAGGAAAAAGTAAAACAAACTTATAAGATGAATGATGACATATATGACGAGGCAGAAGGAATAAATAAAATAAAGGACAATTGCGATATTGAATTGATAATTAGAATAAATAAATAAAGAATACAATCAAGGAAATACAATTAAAATGAGAGTATTTAAAAGAACCATGGAGAATATTAATGAAGAATTGAAAATATGAAGAAAAATTTAAAAAAAAATTGTTTAACATTTTTTTCTTCTTCTTTGATATACGATGAAGAATCAAATGAATAGAACAAAATAATAATAACGAAAGTGAATGAATTAAGTTTGCGGTCACTAAGTCATTAGCAAGTCTGGATATAGCAGCTGCAGTCTCACTTTCCCTCTTTTTATTGATCATTTGAAAATGCGATTTAGCAAACCTTAAATCAAGGAGGAAAGTTTGGTTCTTTCGATTATTTAATCATGCATTTAGGTACTAGAATCTTTATACATCGCATCAGTTCACCTGGAAACATGGCAAAAGGTGTCAAGATAAGCCAATCCAATCAGCCAAATCATTTAAAATAATCAGCATCCACCCTCGTACGACATGGTTAGGACCAGCGGCGGTCAAGGCTTCTAAAAAAATATATTTGATTTACAAATATTCTTGGACTAGTGTTGTACTAGCTTGTACTACTAGTAATGGTTTGTGGATTCTTTGATGGTATGAGACCTCAGTAGAGAAGAGAGTATGGATAGAAGGTGTTTACTTAGCTCTTCTGACCCGGCGATTTGTTGTTTCTGTTTGTGGGTTATTTTAGCGAGAAAAAACCTCAGTTGATCAAGCTTTAGTTTTTATAATTGTGTTCTTAAAGATTTTATTCGGAGCAAATATCTAAAATACAGCGCTAGCAGGAAAAGATCCAGGGCTGTCATCCAGATGGGGTTCTGCGTTCAAGGGACAGGCACCTGAAAAAAAAACACATTATCGGCAGCCTTAGAACATCTGTCTCGTTTTAATAAGGTGTCATTGATTTTAATATTCGTATGGTTCAAGACACCGGTATCTCTGGGCCAGGGGGCTCGTGGCACTACTCGTGTGTTCAACTCACCATCTCAGAATGCTTGGACATGTATATGACACATGCACGGAACAGTACGGCTACTTGTTAACAGTCGTACAAATTATTCTGCTCTTAGGAAGTAGATGAATTCGAATCCAAGTAAATGAAATACGCAAAATTAATTATATATGCTATTTATCTTTTTATTAAATTATATCAGGTTATATTAATCCAAGAAGTGGTATATTTGGGAGGTGATTAACGACAGCACGTCATCAAGCATGGGTAGTTCCTGCATAAGTAGCATGGAATGCCGCTACACTTTTGTTCTTCCTGGTCTGTTTCTCGTTTAGACGACAGAAACCAAGCGTCTTCTTCCTCCTGCTTCTGCTTGTATTGATCTACGATGATGCGATAGAAACAATAAAATGAGTAAAGAATAGTCAAGTAGTATAATGTTGGTTATTAAGGGTTCTTTTCTATAAGCTATCATGGCAGACAAAGAAATGTCGGCTTGAAGGGACCAATCAGATCGCTTCATCTTTATTGGGAAAAACTTGCCGACGTGTGTCCCCCTTCCCTTCCCCCCTCGTGTAATTTCTCTCCCTGATGAATAAGAATCCATCGAAAGGGCAAATCAATTAGACGCCAAGCTAGAGAAGTTGAGATATCACTGATTGCGTGATAGACCCCACACTTCTAAAGCCTCAGTTAAATCGAGTTTCGAATTGTTTTCATTTTTAAAGAACGTATTCAAAAGTATAAATGAAATAATTCAATTGTTACCCAAATCAACATTTTCAAATATTCAAAAATAGTAGTTTTGTCTTTACTGAAGATATTTTCCTGACAAACGCAGGGTGAGGCGAACGGAGTCTAGTCTTTTTCCTTCCATCCTTCATGGTTTTGTTTAGTGTTTACTCGTATCCTTTCAATAAACTCAGGAAATAGATTTCGTTATATTGTACAGTGTCCAAATAAACAATCCCAATGTTTTTACACTCTATTCCTAAACGGTTAAAGATTGAATGGTATCTTACAACACTGTAAAGCTGTTTTGACACCGGGCAGGCAAAGTATGACAAAACTGCAAATAAAAATACAGACTTAAAAAGATTAATTATAGAAAAAGGAAGAAAAAACGATAAGAATAAAGAAACAGTACAAAACTGAAAAATATGCGATCACGGAGAGGCTCTGCCGCGCACCAGTGTAGACTAATGAAGTTTTTTTTACCATCTATGAAATTTAATGGAATCAGTGGCCATTCTGGCCTTAAATGCTATTTCTTTGTTTACCAATAAAGACAGAAAAAATCGGTATCTACGAAGGAACTTTGAAACCAGAAATAAAATATAATTAAAACACAAATGGGCGTATTTAATGAATAAAACAAGAAACTATACATTTTGTTTACCAGGTATTTGAACGCCATCCTTGAACCCCAACGGGATAGCAAGCACTGCTGTTATCATCAACAAAATCAAAAGTGTTAAGACTTTGCTGGACATGCTGAAACAAAAGTTCTTTAACTTCAAAGATGACAGACTTCTCAGCAAGAACAGTATCTTGGTAGATGTGGCCGCTATTTATATCCTCGCTCAAACAAGCGTATTGCATGCAGAGTTGTGAGGATTAAAACCAAAAAAAAAACACGCAGATGGTTACTGGCCTTAGTTGCGGTCTGCGTAGAATTCAGCTTGTTAGAAAATAAGCTTAAATACTTGAATATAACCATGTGGTTGTTACTGCGTGGTAAAAGGCTCAAGGAAAGGCAGACTCGACACTCAGTTGCCATGAATATTTAACCAGCGCGCAACCTTTTCCCTTCGCCTTTGTTCGATCTTCTTTAACCTCGAGCTCAAGATAGGCGAGAAGGCACGGTTTTGAGATGGTTTACTCATAATGGTTATCTCTCTTAGGACATGAAGATTACGTACGAAGCGTAGAACCTTGTTAGTGAGATAATCCAATAACTATGGAACATTATATACATTATTGAACATTACATTTATATTTCATGATATCAAAAATGACATTAATTTACAGATTGAACATCACCACATGAAATAAATAAATAATGTTATGTAATACAAGATGGCTTGTTGTTGCGGGTTTGCCCTTTGGCTGTCACAATACGCTCCGGCCAACAGCCGTGTGTAATTGTGAATCACAAAGAAAGAAACCATGTTTTTCGAATATCAAGTGTCAGTTCTGGAATCAAATTTAGTCAATATATCAGTATTTTTCCTTCTCACAAGTCACATGATTGGCGAGCAAGAATGATTATCAGTCAACGCGCTATAGAAAAACCTTGAAGAAACCTTGCATCACATGTGAAGGCTAGAAAGATTTTTGCAACCAAAAAGGGCGGGATTATTCGTTAATTCTATCGCGGTTTTTATTTCATGACGTGACAATTAATATGAATTATTTGTTGTGAAGTGGATGTTATGTATATCACGCACGGAATGCTATAAAACACAAAGGAAGTTTATTAAAAATAATTCTTACAACTCGTGATTCTAACAACCAAGTTTGTTGAAATACATGGTTACCAATATTGGGTTGGTGGTTTCTTTTACATGCCGAAAGATTTCAGACGATTCTACTTGCAAAAGATAATATATACACCATAAAAATATGCAAAATGAAGTGCAATCGAAACTGCAGCGAGCCAGTATCGATTCGTATTTCTGGAATAACTATAAGGATGTAACATACGACGAACCAGTATCGATTCGTATTTCTGGAATATCTGTCAGAGATACCTCTTCTTTCACATCATTTTCCTGTTTTTTCTGTTTTTCCTGTTGTCCCTGAGTGTTCCTAGTTTCGGGCGCGATTACTGTGCTGTTCACTGGTCCAGGTTTTGTTTTCTTGTCGTGTGTTATCTTCGCCAATTCTCGTAGCTTTTTCTCCTCGTGCGGTCCTGCGTCATTAACAACGTGAGACAGATAACTGCTGGGGTTTTGCAGAAGGCGATGTGGTGAATCTAGTTCTCGAATGTAACCAGCATCTAAAACCTTCAAACAAAAGTACGAAGCACTGATCAAACGAGAGGTGCATCTCACAGCTGTGGTTTTGGCTTTGATATCATGTTATTTGTTGGTTCCATACTACGCTTCCTCCGGAAAAACATTAACTCACAGATTCCAACTTGATTATTTTGTTTTCTTCTCGATGGGAGTATCGCTCTGTTAGGACTATTGGTCCAATACAACAGCCAAAATTAATCAGCTTGTTTAAAAATCACTGACTGAATCACGGACGGAAGGACTGACTGACTGGCTAGCAGACTGATGAACTAACTTATAGACTGACTGACGGACAGACGGACAGACTGCTTGTAGGCTAAAGGACGGACGAACTGACTGATAGCTCGACTGACTAAATGACGGACGAACAGATAGATGAACGGACGAACTGACTGATAGACTGACTGACTGAGAGACGGACAGACGGACCAACTGACTGATAGATGGACATATTGAACACTTACCACAACTCTGTCATTTTGCATGACAGGAAAGAGACGATGCGCGATGGTGATAACAGTACAATCCTTGAACCGACAATTAATGACGTCCCAAATGATTTTACTCGTCCTGGCATGTCATGAAAAATATGGTTCAGTGATACAGTACGACGTACTTTTGGGGGTGAAAAACAAACACTGAATAACGATCCGCGCATGTCAGAGGCTGGCACAGTCATTGATATCACAAGTGCAAAAGCTAATCTTTGTAAAACGAGTAGGTAAAAGATTTAGTTTTTTTGCACATTTTAAAGAAAAAACAAAAAAACTACCTGGAATCCACGTTGGCTGTCGCCTCATCGATGACCAGGATTTTGGTGTGGCAAAGAATGGCGCGTGCCAAACATATTAACTGCCGCTGACCAACGCTGAATTGCAAGCCAAAACCGTTAATTTTCGTTTCCAGTTTGTTAGGAAAACGTTCAACGTAGTCTTTTAGTTGGACCTAATGGAGTAACAAATAGAATAAGAATTACATATTTCTTATTGCCGAACACTTACGAGGAAATGTTCAATACACCTTACAACTGTACATCTTGCATGAAGGATGATTTGTGACGTACCTGTTCTAAGACTGACCAGATATATACATCTTCTTTACTCAACGTAATATCAAGGTTTTTTCTCAAAGTTGAAGAGAAAAGAACCGGTTCCTGGAATAAAATCCATGACATGTGAACATCAATGGGTCAACGAGCTGAAAATTTCCGAAAAGATGCCAACGTTCCCTCGTCACAAGAGCTATATTACATCCAAGCCTACCTGGGGAATGATTGTTATTGCATTCCGTAGATTCCGAAGACCTATTTTGCTGATGTCCACTCCGTCTATTTCTATCAAACCAGAAGGTTCTGCCATACGGAATAAACTAGAGATGAACGAGGACTTCCCAGCGCCTGACCGACCAAGTACGCCAAGCTATGCCACAAAACAAAACAATAATGATGAATTACTTGGGGCAAACGAGATTGGCCAGAACACA
Organism: Actinia tenebrosa; assembly: GCF_029948245.1. Classification (NCBI taxonomy): domain Eukaryota; kingdom Metazoa; phylum Cnidaria; class Anthozoa; order Actiniaria; family Actiniidae; genus Actinia; species Actinia tenebrosa. The sequence continues at coordinate 10,275,931 of NW_028292572.1, forward strand.
GTATACAAGGACAAATTCCTGGAGTAGACTCTCCATTAGAATCCGCTCACGTGACAGGAGATGACGTCACATGTGACCCACAATTCAATGGAAACTGCCTACCTTTTCTTCAGGTTTTATTTGCAAGGTAATATCGTGAAGTACTACTGGCTTGTCCTTGTGATGAGAATAGTTCATGTGGGTGATGTTGATTGCTCCCTTGTCAGGCCATCCCTTGGGTGGTTTGACATCGGTCTCCATGGGCGCCTCTGATTCAAGGTTACAATAATCAACTATACGTTCTACTGACGTCATCTACAGCAACACAAAACAAGGGGAATAAGGAAGTTAGAAGATATTCTACCACTGCTTTTATTGCTACGCGCTGAGCGAGATAACACGAAAAGGCTATCGCCGATCAAATAAACCATTCTAATTGTATTTTGAAAAAATTATTGATTTTTTGCAAATATTTAAGATGAAATTACTAAATATGTATTGTAGAATACAAATTATAAGAAAGACACTGGAAATTAGGCGTTAAAACCATTTTGCGTTCCGCACACTCCAGTTAACCGAAGTCCAGTCCAGTCCACGCATGCTCGGTTCCAAATTTTCCAAAATAAAAAACCTCTCAAAATTCCGAATCTAGAAGCATAAACCATATTTTAAAAGTTGGGTATGTTTTAGTCCTACAATATGATTATCCATACCCTTTCAAAAGCCGAAAATTCGACATTTTTTCAAACCATTTTTTTTGGAAAGCGTGTAGTCCACTCACCTATACAGATAAGATAAAACATAATGTGATACCACGGAGAGACTAACATACCATATTTTCTACTTCTGTGCTCTTCTTGATGGTTTTGGCCAAAACAGACGATAGTTTAGTTGCATATGTGACGATAAGTCCTACAGCTCCTGGGCTAAGGGCTAAAGGTTGATTAAGAAGGAGGGACTGGAGTCAGTTCAAACATTTACATAATGAAATGTCACTCTGGGCAAACCGCTTTGTTTCGGTGGCTGAGAAGGTACAATGAATACCTGACAAAGGCCTGGTTACGTTTCTAAATGGCTGACATATAGGTGCAACATGTTATAAATATTGTCAAAACTTACAAGATTTAACAGCAGGTGAAATAAGAGCCACAAAGGAAACAAAGATGACGGAGAGGAGCTCGAGCCTGAACGTCAACCAGGATGACACAGAGATGTAACCAAATATTGAACGAGTGTTTACTTCAAGATAGTGGTGGAACTCGTGAAAGAAGGCGTCTTTGGCACCGAATGCACGAATGGTGTCCAGGCCAAGTAGTGTGGTGGAAAAATGACCATATAAGGGACTGCGCGCTGATGAAAAATATAAAATATTTCGTTATATTTGGGATTCCTGTGGTATGGCAATTAATACTGTACTTGGGTTCCCTGTGGTATGGTAATTAATACTGTACTTGGGGTCCCTGTGGTATGATAATTAATACTGTACTTGGGATGCCTGTGGTTACTTACTAACTCCATCTAGTCTCTTCAGGTCTCTGGCGGTTCTTATGTAGTACATTCTTTCGATCACGAAGAAGATCAATATTGGAAGAACGATAGCAAAACAGATGGGACTTTTACTACCGACCAAGAATATGACACCCATGGTCATGAAGGCAGTCTTGAAAGGAAAACAGAGAATACATTGACGTCAAGTAAAAACATTGTAAAGTAAATGAAGATTATTTGACGTCGATCATGCAGGGAATGAATGCTTAGCCTCTCACAAAGGCCCATCACTAAAGCGCTCTCGGCCAGAGAAAGCAAAACAGGAGAAAAACTATCGAAGACAGACAACCAGTTAGGTCAAATAAATGTACGCGACCCGCAGGGACCAACCCACGATCACAGCGGTGCGAGACCATTTTTCCATTCACGCAAGCTTTGCATTACATACTTGGTATTACATACCTGGAAGAAATCCATTAGAGTAGTGGGAAGACTTTCATCCACGTAATTGATGTCTTTGGAAAAACGGTTCAGAATACGACCTGGATTGATAGAGAGTCAAGAAACCTTCACAACAACATATGAACTTAGTAAATGGAAGAGCTGTGACTTACATATTGAGACATTGTATATGTATGCTGTCATGTCTAAAACCCCCTTCAAATGTTATCAAACCCACATAACCTCATTCGGGGCTGTTTGCAACTTAGCGTGTTAGGCTATGAGGAAATCCCTCGAATAAAGGAAAAGATCTTTTTTAGAAAAGAAAAAACAAAACTTACCGAGTGAATTATTATCGAAGAAGTAAACTGGAGCCCTGATTAAAGCACTGAACATTCTGTTGTGAAGATGACACGAAGCGATGAGGCAAAGCGTGTAGAAGATAAGAGTACGAGCCAACGTGACGATCAACAGACCGAAGGAAAAACCAGCAAAGACTCCCAGATACAAAGAACGATCTGGTTTGGAAGATGTTATGAAGTATTTCTCTTCTATGTCAGACCTAAATCAGGAATGAGAAGGACAAACTGAAATGCTGTAAAATTAATTAATTGGAAATGAAATAAGATTAAAATAGGAATGGGAAACCGGTGGAACTGGGAAGGAAATGAAAATAAAAAATGATGTTAAGCTAATAGATTAGTTAAGTCTTACTGACCAATACGACAACCACCAATCGGCAAGCATAGAAAGAACCTACAAAAACAATGAAAACCTTTTTCAAAATACTTTTTTCCCTTAAAAGATACCTCCGACTTCAAGATACGAAGCCATCCAGCAGAGCCTTCCCCAAGGGACCTTGAGCTGAATGATTCGTTAGCAAAGTGATATATCAGCACGTGACTGTTTGTTGCAAATAATATTATTCCGCAATCTGCTTTGGAACAGAAGGAAAACTGAATAGGACCTCTAGACATACCTGCGCCAAGACAAACAGAAATAAAACAAAGATGGCGGCACAGGCGTTGTGGAGTGACTTGAAGTAAGATACATAGGTTGCTATGGAAACAGCTCCCTCATGTTTGGTTTCTTCTTTGGGTTTTATTTCTTCTTCCTGCCAAAAAAGACAAACAAAATCAAGCTAAATTGACATCACGTACCAAACCCTTCAATATTATTCTTTCTTCACCAGTAACCCCACAGAGGATACTTACATAGACAGGTACTTGGAATGCACCAGTTTCACCTTCGTTCTCTTCAAGGATCTCAGTCACATGATGTGATAACTGAGCCTGGGGACGAATCAAATCCATGAACTTGGAGGAAGATGTGCTAGCGTTACTATGACGACGATGACGTAGTTCAGGTTTGGGTGTCACAGTCTCAGCGATCTCCTGCAGCTCTTCTTCTTCCTCTATGGATTTTTTCAAGGGACACATGGAGATCAGATCGATTCCTGACATACGAATATCGGTAAAGCTTCCTCGAGCTACGATTTCACCCTAAAATGCAGAATAAAACGTTAACACTATATACATTGTTATAATATCAATGATATAGCAATGTAAACCTCATCCTCACTCCTTCCTTCCAACAGTATAGCTATCATCCTCTTAACCTCAGTTCACAAATATGGCAATCATCCTATTCTCCCCTCTCACAGTAACCATCACCCTTCCCATCCCCCCCCCCCCCCCCCCCCCCCAATCCCACAGTCATACCTCTGATAGAGCAATAATGTGATCAGCTTCCTTGATGTATCTGAACTGATGTGTAACCAGAATACGAGCCTTGGATGACAAATAACCACGGATACATCTAGCAGAATGACACGATGTTAGCAATCAAACGATCATTAGAGAACGTCTGCTTGTCATAACAACATCCAAGACATTTCATTCTTCACTGTGTGCTTTAGAATGGGAAACAAATTGTGCCAGAAGAACAAGTCTAGCATTGTACATACGTAAAGTTGATTGGCTCATAATCGACCATTCACCTATTCCCTTTTACGTACCTTTTGTACAATTGATTTCCAACATGAATATCCACGGCGCTGAGCGGATCATCCAACAGAAAGATATCAGCATCTGAGTACACAGCTCTGAAAATGGAAAACAAAACGTTACCGGGATAGGAAAAACGACATGATTTCCTTAATAAACATTAAGAAGTGGTGAGTTACCCATTCTCCGTCTAGTTACAGTTATCTCACGCTGATAAGCTACATTAGAAAAAGAAGGACCCAATGCTATCCCGAGTGCGTTTGCGCGCCTAGTTACCCTCTGGTGACAGTTATCTACCTCACCTTGCCAAGCCTATCCTGGCTCTCTGTCCTCCACTGAGGGAAGTTCCTCTTTCACCCACCAACGTCATGTCCCCCTCAGCAAACAACTTCAAGTCCTAATCAACAAAACAAGATCACTTAGTTTTGAGGACACTATCTTACATTTCCGTAGCCCTAATATTTACCCTTTCCAGCGCACAGGCTTTAATGACTTCCTTGAAGCATTTTTCATCGTAATCTTTACCAAATATGATATTTTCCCGAACAGACCCGTTGTAGACCCAGGCTTGCTGTGAGGCGTAACCTATTCTTCCATTGACTTTCATGGATCCTTCCTTGAAGGGCAGCTCACCTATAATGGCCTGCAGGAAGGACGTCTGAAACAAAAGAAAACATTACTGACATGCAATACCTCTATACTCAGTTTAGAATGAGCTACGACATTCATAATTTTGGAAAATAATGTATGGCTATACCAAACCGATCATTTTTATGATTTTTCTAACTGCAAGCTAGGGTACGTAATCGATACATCTTCGGACCAACTTCGCTGTATGAGATACCAACCTTGCCTGATCCAACTTCACCGATGACGGCCAACATTTGGTTCTGTGATAGAGAGAGAAATATGAAAAATATCAGAATCAGAAATAGATGACAGGGAACCTTGGAGGCCAAAAGAAACGCATGGTCATGGAAAGAACGAGAAGTTCTGAAGCAAGGATGTGTGATACCTGGCCCACGCTGAAGCTGATGTTACGAAGGGTTGGTCTGTTGAAATCCTGTTGAAACAACAAGAAGGCTGAGAATAGAATGTGGTTTGATGAAACTGGTTTAGACACAAGGACATAACAAACAAATGAAAAAAAAATGACGTAAATAATAACAAAATTATTCAAAATAATACGATGTTGACAACAACACAACAAAATGACAACACGAAACGAGGGCCCTTCTTTGTCGCGCGAGGACTGGGCAATTCGTTTGGGTAGACGGTCAGTAGCACCAGTAACACTTGAACATAGAACATTGCAATATAGAAATATTGAAAAATCAAGTGGAATAAATACTCTTTCAAACTTAAAAAAAGTAGAGCTCTACTTTTAGGGTCGAGATTGCTAAGCTGATAATGTCAATGGAACATATAAGAAACAAGAAATCATGTATTTTTTTAAAACATTACCAGTATTGAGAGTTTAACTCCGAAAAAGAATTTAAAGATAATAAAAAAATTAACAAGTTTTATCTGTACACGGTGGGATTCGAACCCATATCGATCTAATTAATTCCAAAAATAAACCTCGATTCCACTGTGCCATAACCCACGACGGGCCACGATACCAAAACAGGAGCTTTATAATGAGAATTAACATACATTTCTATAAACTTTTTCGATAAGAATTCATAAAATCGATTATTCTCCTCTTTAAATGTAAAACTGGCTTCTCAATTTTACTGAACTTGCGTTTTTCAATTTTGTGACCCGTCAAGTTGGATGTGCACGCAACCTTGAGAAAACGGTCTATTCGTTAGTAGACCTAGCTAAAGATAAATCACATATCATTATCTTAGAAGAAATCCTATTCAAGGGAATGACACATGGTTGTTGTTGCCGATAAACGAAATCATACTCAAGGGAATGGCACATGGTTGTTGTTGCCGATAAACGAAATCATACTCAAGGGAATGGCACATGGTTGTTGTTTTCGATATACAAAGAAATCATATTCAAGGGAATGACGCATGGGAAAACATTATGTTCCAAGCGATCCCAAAAGGTCTATTGAAGATAATGATCCTACAACTACCAGAGATCCAACATACATTAGTCCACGATGCTGTGATATTTTCACCAGAGATGCTGTATTCTCCAGGGTTTGGTTTTTCTTGACTTGATATTAACCCTCGACAAGAAGGACATAACTCTTCCAGCATTAAAACATCCTACAGACAAACAACAAATGAAGGTCATAAAAATGTTGCAGGAAGTCAATACCAGTTCCAGGAAACGTTTGGAACAGACCATTTTCAAGTTGCAGATAACTACTATATTCCTTGATTTCAGACTCATACTCAGGGTTGCCTCATTTCAGTGTCCAAATATTCACAAATACCAATGGTAAACTGAAGAAAGCAGAACTTCAACAATACAAACAGTTTGAAATTCCACAGACCTTCACTGGAACACATGAATATTCTACACAAATTGAGGCCAACCCTGAGCAACAGAGAAATTGAAGCTGGAGTACTGCGACATTCAAATGAATTTGATCAGACCTCGCATTTCATACCCCAAAACAAAAAAAGGATCTACCCCCATGTGACTGAGCGTGAGGTGAACATCAACTGACAAATATACCTGTACTCTTTCTAATGATACACGCAGTTCAACGATAGCAGCCACAGCAGCAGGGAACATCATTGTCATGACAACACGAATAGAGCTAAACAGAGCCACACACATGAAGACCTTGGAAGCATTCAGGTTATTGTCTGTTACAAGAACATAAGTCATGAAGGTCAGGAAACTGATCAGGGCGGGGCTGCTGAAGAACAGAGATGTGAAGAGTGATTTCCCTATAGAAAGGCGCTTGAACCAAGTAATCTCTTTCCTGTAAAAGATAAAAATACATTAACGTTATAGATCATGATCAAGAACACTTGGCTGTATCACTGAGTTATGCTTGTTCCATGTCAACAAATTGTGTTTCATTCAACCACAAATAGTGCTTAATACGATTCAACCTACTTTCACTGAATGACTTGGCTACCAAGAGTAGATTCTCGAAATTCTCTTATTTTTCCAGCAAATTACTTTTTAATATTTATGTTTAACAAATCATTTCACGAGTTCTTGAAGTGTGCATTTTCTATCATCATAATATTGTCTATAGGCACTAGGTACAAACAGATAAATTTGGGAGAATTTTGACATGCAAGCATGAGAATAAGAATGGTTGATCTAAGCGCATTTAGCATGCATATTGGGGTTCTTCCAGCAAGGGTAGTGAGTACATACCTTCTTAAATCACCAATCAGCTGTCTTAGTAAATCTTCACTTGTGTACATCTTGACCACACGAATCCCTGATATGATCTCTCGCATGACCTTGGTGCGAGCATCTATAGCATGCAATGCTTCTCGCCTTAAATTGAACAACGTGAATAAATGAATTGGGAATATATCATTCACTGTTATAAGGGAATTGTGTGTAGTGTGTACTGATGGCTCAAAGAGCTGGTGCATAAAGTTGCTTCTCGTCACTATGGTGGAAGAATTGATTCCTGGACTCATTATCACAGGGTTGGTGAGTTATATAGTCTTTAACCTCATTACACCCCACCCCACCCCACCCTACTCCCAACAACTTGCAATAATTTGTTTGTCATGCACTGTGGGTTGTAAGCAAGTGACAGCCTTCTGGGCAGCCAAACTCAACTGGAGGTCAAAGATAACAAGGTATTTTCGCTGATTGTAAAGTCATGTTAATTTACCTGAGATACATAATAAATGAGCTCATCTTGACTTGTAGTGGAACTAACAACAACAACAGCCCCATCCCTGCAAGTGATGACACTCCTATCTCTTCCCATAAAAGGTAAAGAACAACTAACACTTCTACTGGACCCAAGATCAGGTAGTGAAGATAAAAGAACGCCTGTAAAGAAATGAAGAAAATTTATAAACCAATGTTCTACTAGTTATTGACTCCTGTTAATCTGGCAAAGCCACTGACCTACTGACTTACTGCTAATGCAAATGACTTATTTACTGACTTGTATCATCAACTTATCAGTGGACACACATCAGGTATTGTACTTGTTATTGACTCCTATTACATCTGGCAAAGCCACTGACCTACTGACTTACTGCTAATGCAAATGACTTATTTACTGACTTGTATCATCAACTTATCAGTGGACACACATCAGGTATTGTACTTGTTATTGACTCCTATTACATCTGGCAAAGCCACTGACCTACAGACTTACTACTAATGCAAATGACTTATCTACTGACTTCTACCATCAACTTATCAGCAGACACACATCAGATATTATATGGTAATGATTGACCTGACCAAACTAGGAAAAGATGCAGGATTTTGAAATGGGGAGGTTTGGGGTGACTCTCGTGAGGGTACCTCATGCCAAAACCACAGAAAAACATTAAGAGGTAGAAAAAAGATATCTAACATAGACTAAACTAAATGAAAGTTTATCAGAAAAAATATTTTCAGATATAAACACATTTTTTCATTTGGGCAAAGGTGAGACGAATAGTCACCCCACTCTCCCACTTTGGACTCACCCCTGGACCCACCCTTGGATCCGCCCCTGCAAACAGTATTTATTTCTCATTCGACAGCAGCTCTAGTTCGCTTGACATACTAATGTCGTCAAAATGACCCTTGTCAGTCAGATACATTGAAGAGTTTACTCAAGTTACATTACTTACTGACTCAATCTTTGCAGCATCTGAAGTTATTAAGCTCCCAATATTTATGTTTTGGTTTTGTATCTTGTTGCAAGTAGTTGGGTCAAGCTTGAGAATCTGGAAGATTCAACATATTCATGTTTTTATTATATGATATTTGCAACATATAGCCTAATGAGAAATACTATTCTTTGGAATGATGCTTAATGAGAAAAGCTTAAAGCAGCAGAATGAAAATTAGGTATGTAACCACCATCCAGCTTGAACTTAAACTTTTGTCTTATGATTATAATCAATTGAAAACAAAATTTTGATAACCAAATACCTTATCATAAATGAGTGTGATACAGCCCTCTTTTGCAAGCAATCCTGTTATCTTACGATGATAATAATAAGGAGTATTGAAGAACAAAGACCCAATACTACATAGGCTGACAACTAGAGCATAGATGTAAGCATCCTTCTCAGTAACTTTGGTCCCCACAGAAAAGTACTTTATTAGCTTCTTGAGAAAGTAAGCCTGGGTAATACCTAATCCATCCTAGAAGATAAGTAAGTAAAATACCATTGTTATAAGGTGTATCAGGGGTGGATCCAGAATTTTGTTCAGGGAGGGGTGCTGCGCACAAAGTTAACCCAAGGAGGGGTGCGCCCCTTAGAATCAAAGGGAAAAACAGTATTGGTTATCTTCGAAGTAGGGGCACAAAGTCGAACCAGGGAGGGGTGCGCACCCCCTGCACCCCTCCCCTTGATCCACCCCTGTGTAAATATGACTGCATGTTGTGCATGTTAAGTAAGTACAGTGGTTGAACCAGGGACATCAATATAGATAAATGTCCATTGAACATACTCTCTATGTATAGCAGTGAAGCCGATCAAGACAATAGAGCTGTGTAGTACATGATAGAGGTGTCTATATCTATAGTAGTCTCTTTATGGACCTCTTCTGAGATAGAAAATATGATGCATTGTGGTCTATCTTGGGTATAAACACTTTTTGTTCATCATAGCTCATGTTGGGTTTGTTCGTACCTAAGCTAGACCAGAATGCATCATGTTCAGTGGACTTAGAAAATTAAGGCATATTTATCTAGATGTTCATGATGTCATCCATCCACTTACAATAATGATAGCAAAGATCATTAGTAGAGCATATCTTGTTCCCAAGGTCTTGACAACTGCTCTAAACAAGCTTGGCTTCTTTTTAATATTCTTATGTTCATTATTCCAATGTCTACACAGCAGAGGAGAAACAGCATTCATTAGTAATAAAGCTTTTCTAATCAAGATGTACGGCCGAGATACCACAGGCATTACAATAGGTACCCATATTTAAAATTTGTTCAATGCAATAATTAAGTAGACAAAAATGTAAACTTACTGTTGTAGCTGACTAGTTGTCTCCTCTATACCAAGACCATGAAGAGACACAAGCTCATTCAAATCACTTTCTTGAAGTGACTTCTTAAATCCTCGGCTCAGCAATGGGTTCAACCACCTACAGAAAAAAAAAATTCATATTTTAATAAAACAATATATATCTGGTCCTTGGAGTAGGTAATTATATAAAATTAGCCAACGAGGAGAATGCCAAATTCAAATATTTCTTTTTTTTTAATTATACTATTATTTGAATGTTATCCTACAAATACAGCTGCCTCACATTGGACACTGGTTTACAAAGCCAGCTGAGAGAACATCGTCTGTCTCAGGCATTGAAAACCAGTGTTGGATGTGATTGGCAGCGATATTCGTAGGTTATTTGAATGTTGACAAATAAAGAGTAATTTTCATAAACATGTGAATCAATTAATTTGTCTGGCAAGTCATATGAAGCTTATTGCAAGTAACTAAGCAAGTATCAAAATACTTAAATAATTTGCATCTGTAATTAGTTTAGTAATGTATGGGTTATGAGGCAGAAATAAAAATGAATATACAGTTGTTGAATTACTAAGAGTTACTATCCAAGCCCATAATTTTATAACTTTATTAAAGTTAGTTTAATAGTTTTCTTACCAAAATGTAAGATACTTTGACAAACAGAATGCTTTCTGCCTGGCTGATTTTCTTGGCTGATGATGATCACCATGATGTTCGACTGAAGCCATCTTGTACAATTACAGTCCCTACTTTGTTCTTAACGACGCTGGGAAAATAATTTCGTAAATTTAAATAAGCAAATGTTTAAATGATGGCCTTTAAGTTTTGGACGAATCGATGAATTTAAAGGAATATAGTAGATCCATGCAGAATAAACTTGTTAAGAGCGTCAAAACAGTAAAACAGCTGTGGCGGTTTATAACTATAACTTGGTGTAAAACTATAACACTGCTACAAAAATATACAATTCAATTATCAGACTTACATATAATATATATATATTATGCAAAATCTAGAGTAAGATAATGTCGTAGTAATAAAGCCAAATAAACATGAAGCTTTCAACGGTAGAAATACAAACAACTAGAACACGAAACAGTAGGAAACAAAACGGACACTAACATACGAAGGTAAACACGTCTTATTTAAAGAAATCCCTTGGATTATCCAAGAAGGACTTAACTACGTTAGCTAGCATTTAGCTCTGTGTGAAAATATAAATGCCACTTCAACTTGGAAATTTATTTGGATGGGAAATGTTGCCTCTACAAAACTAAAACAGCATGAGCTCTGACAACGGTTCGATAGATGAAGAATCATATTGAAGTCTGTTCGACATACAATGACAACAATCTAAGAGCTTTCAAAATAATGTCGTATTACACATATAACATACTGTTAGATGGAAGGATTTAGTTATTAGATAGTTTTATGCACTTACCTGACAGATCGGAGGGTACATATCGTCAGCTTGGTTGTTCCACTCATGGTAATGTAAACACACCGGCCACGTGCCAGAACCATCTACGGTAGCTCCACTCATTATGTATACCGGGGAAATGCCGGTGAAAATTATTGGAAATGTTTGAATATAAAACCTGTTGAAGCTTAAAACAACGAAAAAGATTTTTCCGACTTCACATTTTTTATCTTTATTTTGACCAAGAATGTCACGTGACTGACAAGAGTTTCTTTCAAAAAGCCACTACAAGTTTTTCATTGGATTTGTTTGAGAATACAGTAAACCTATTATATTACAACCTAAAGCCTAAAGTTACAAGAAAAGTAAGAAAAGTCTCTTGATGTATATTTATTTTGTACAATTTTCATCTGTAGTGGGCTTCCTGTGTCAGGAACCAGAATGTCACGTGACTCGCAAGAATTTTTTTATCAAAATCAAAGGAAGTTTTCAACTTTTCTTTTAACTCTTAAATGATCTGTTTTAAACCTACAGTATCTTTTATGGATACCATAAAGGTTTTGACAAAGAAAGGAATTATCCGTGATACTAAAAGGCGTGAAAAAGCAACGAACAGCTGTTATAAAGACGCGAAAACTTCAAAGGAAAAAAAAAATTTTTTTCTTGTTTTAGACAATGGACTGTAAAACAGTGAGGTAAGAGAATGTTTAGTATATTGGAGAACTTCTTAATTATGCTTATCCAAGAGATGTATCGTATATGCTTGTTGGGTAATCTTTTTATATCTAAACTTGTATTATTCTTTGAAAATACTAAACCAATCTTTTCAGAACTTACCTTGTTTCACCTTGTCTCCGTAAAAAATATGTACATTCTTTTTAAAAGTGCTTCTAACGCACTATTTTTTACGTTAGGACTTTAAATTCAGCATCGTCCATGAGTATAATGTACTTTTATAACCGTATATCAATTATCCCGCTAAGGTTCAATTTTTCTACATTGAACAGTCATTGAACATCAGTCAAATCAGCAGACGCCATTTTGAATCCTGAGAAAGTCCTGGGTACTAGCCTGAATCTGCGCGCACAATAATTGACGTATAGTTAAACGTAGTAGTACGTCATTATTTCTGATTATGACATCATAATCACCTCGATCAATGAAAATGCTCATTTGTAAAGTTTTCTCCGATCGTTCAACATTGTTTTGTTGCGCTCCGATAAAAACGAGAAAAAGTTCACATATTAATAGTCTAAAATGGGTTGCGTCAATAGTAAAGTAAAAAAAGAAGAACCGGAAACGGTGAGTGTCTATGCAATCGAGATTATCCAACTACATTAGGTGAAATAAGCGGTTTTTTAGTTTAGAACTAAAAAATAAGTCTGGAATGTAGTCTATGCTCTTGTCTTTCAATGAATGTTCTCTTCTCTTCTCTTCTCTTCTCTTCTCTTCTCTTCTCTTCTCTTCTCTTCTCTTCTCTTCTCTTCTCTTCTCTTCTCTTCTCTTCTTTTCTTTTTTCATTTCATTTATTTTCTTTTTCTTCTTTATTTTTTAAAGCGCAACGTTTGCAAAAATTTTTGCGAGAATCTAGTTGACGCCTTAGACTTACAGAAACTTATTGCGCAATCTCTATAGCTGACTTGCCTTTAACATTAATTAGCTGATGGTTCCTATTGTTACTAATATCCATTCTATCACTATCCATAAATAGCACCAATATTTTCGATTACTTTTGTAGTGCGCAAAAACAAACAGTTTTGGCCAGGTAATCACTAAAACATTTAGTTTTTTTGCTCGATAGATGACTTTTTGTTGCGCGTAACTTTATAATTGTATATGCGTCATCCACGAACCGGCAATATTCCGCGCAGATGGTGCAAGGGTGGATACAGTGTGCTTTCCTTCTACTACCATAGTTATGCATACTGTATTTAGCCTTATGTGCAACAGGGTACACGTGGTAATTTATTTTTTCTGCGCAACTTGTGCTTGGGCGGTTTCTAGCTCATAACTTTCGCGCGCAGTGAGCATATGCATATGGAATATGCGCGTTATAAATATCAAAGTTATTGTTATTATCATTACTGTATATTTGCTGTTAATCTTTCGAACCTTGACTTGATTTATGTTTAAGCAATACATTATGTATAAAAACACTTAACCAAAATACTGCCATTAAGTATTTTTCTTCCAAAGCAATATCTTTAATCATGCATTATATACGTATCTTTTCAGATTTCCATTTCTGATGTGCTAGAAGAATTATCCAGATTCAACAAGAGAAAGCGATGTTACTTAAAAAGAAAAAGTAAGTTTGTCTCTCCCCCAAATGCTACCTTTGTGAGTAGTACATAGTGTTATTGCAAGAGATTGGCATTCTTTCTTGGTTCAATTGAGAAGTATCGTTGGGTTCACCAGGTCTGCAAATCAGGATAGTATCCAGAAAAAGATGCACATGATCATTTTACTTCCTAATGCCGAAGTTCATTCATTATACAGGGTTTGTGCTACTCCTTCAACTCCTTGGAAACTCCTTGAATTTTTGCTTTGATCATTACTTGCATGGTTCTTAAATAGATCTAGTCAGAAAGATCGGAAAATCTGAATGTCGCCATGTGCAACCACCGTGTAAAACCTTAGCATAGTTAGCTAAACAACACTCCTTGAAAATTCATTTTTGGATCATTGTACTCTCCTTGAATAGTCCTTCAATTTTAAGTCGTTACCTCGACACCAACCCTGAAAATCAAATAGATTACAATATCGAATAAAACGGGTCAGAATCGAATAGATGAAAATATCGAATAAAATGGGTCAAAATCGAATAGATGAAAGTATCGAATAAAACGGGTCAAAATCGAATAGATGAAAATATCGAATAAAACGGGTCAGAATCGAATAGATGAAAATACCGAATAAAATGGGTCAAAATCGAATAGATGAAAATATCGAATAAAACGGGTCAGAATCGAATAGATGAAAATATCGAATAAAATGGGTCAAAATCGAATAGATGAAAATATCGAATAAAACGGGTCAGAATCGAATAGATGAAAATATCGAATAAAACGGGTCAGAATCGAATAGATGAAAATATCGAATAAAACGGGTCAAAATCGAATAGATGAAAATATCGAATAAAACGGGTCAGAACCGAATAGATGAAAATATCGAATAAAATGGGTCAAAATCGAATAGATGAAAATATCGAATAAAACGGGTCAGAATCGAATAGATGAAAATATCGAATAAAATGGGTCAGAATCGAATAGATGAAAATATCGAATAAAACGGGTCAGAATCGAATAGATGAAAATATCGAATAAAACGGGTCAGAATCGAATAGATGAAAATATCGAATAAAATGGGTCAGAATCGAATAGATGAAAATATCGAATAAAACGGGTCAGAACCGAATAGATGAAAATATCGAATAAAACGGGTCAGAATCGAATAGATGAAAATATCGAATAAAACGGGTCAGAACCGAATAGATGAAAATATCGAATAAAACGGGTCAGAATCGAATAGATGAAAATATCGAATAAAACGGGTCAGAATCGAATAGATGAAAATATCGAATAAAACGGGTCAGAACCGAATAGATGAAAATATCGAATAAAACGGGTCAGAATCGAATAGATGAAAATATCGAATAAAACGGGTCAGAATCGAATAGATGAAAATATCGAATAAAATGGGTCAAAATCGAATAGATGAAAATATCGAATAAAACGGGTCAAAATCGAATAGATGAAAATATCGAATAAAATGGGTCAAAATCGAATAGATGAAAATATCGAATAAAACGGGTCAAAATCGAATAGATGAAAATATCGAATTAAAAGGGACAAAATCGAATATATCAAAATATCGAATTAAAAGGGACAAAATCCAGGGAATTTTATGATGTTAGCTAAAATCCTTGAAAACTCCTTGGATTTTTACTTGGATCATTACTGGCATGGTTCTTAAATAGATCTAGTCAGAAAGATCGAAAAATCTGAAAGTCGGCCATGTGCAACCACCGTGTAAAACCTTGGCATAGTTAGCTGAACATACTCCTTGAAAATTCATTTTTGTGTTCTTGTATACTCCTTGAATAGTCCTTGAATTTTAAGTCGTTACCTCGGCACGAACCCTGATTGTATTAATTTTTGTTTGCTGTTGTTATGTTATAGATAACTACTATCTGAAAAAGTCAAAAAAATCTCAATCTCAGTGCGATGTACAAGCTGATGATGAAAAAAGACGTGCATGTGCCGAGGAGAACCTTGCCGTTCCTTCAACCCAACAACCACCAGTGGCTGATGGAGGCAGCGGCTCAGAGCCAATCGTGTTTGATCATAAATCGACTGCAGAAGGATTTGCATGTGTCGAGAAGAGCCTTGACGTCCCTATCTTAGCCGAAGAACCATCCAATGATGTCAGTGCCTCACAGCCAATCGTGGATGACACTAGTAAACACAATGACGTGACTGAGGTGGAATGTGTATGTGTCGAGGAGAGCCTTGACGTCCCTACCTTAGTCCAAGAACCATCCAATGATGTCAGTGGCTCACAGCCAATCGTGGATGACACTAGTAAACACAATGACGTGACTGAGGTGGAATGTGTATGTGTCGAGGAGAGCCTTGACGTCCCTACCTTAGTCCAAGAACCATCCAATGATGTCAGTGGCTCACAGCCAATCGTCTTTGCCTCAACTGAGGAAGCACGTGATGTGTACCAGTCTTTTACTCAAGAACCATCAAATGAGATCATTAGCTTAACACCCGATACTACTAAACACAATGGCTTGACTGCAGAAGGGTTTCAATATGAGTTTGACACGGATAGCCTTGCTGTAACCACATTTGCTTCAAACCCTTTGAATGACGTCATACCCTCGTTACCAAACTTCTCCGTCCCTTCGATGGTCCAGACTACATTTCATTGTGTCATACCATCCTTCCCTGGTTTTGACTACGGTGGTGGCTATGACATCAACCAGTTAGTCTACGCTGGAGACTGCGTGGAGACTGTTGCTACACAGAATGGTAAGTGCAACCATAACCTTGTTCCTAGTATGACTCACTTATTCATCAGTATGTAAACTAATTAGCATTTCTTCGGTTATCGTACAGACACAAACCATGGAGAGTGGATGTCAGTTTTGGAGAGTCTACATGTGCACAAGAAGTATGACCCATGTGTGGACTATGATATGATGAAAGAGATTGGTGAAGGATCATTCGGCCACGTCTACCTGGCAAAACACAAACAAATCCAGGTTAGAATACAGTCATTTCAAAAATGCTGCTTGTCGCTTACCAAACCTGAAATGTATTGTGGATCATATGCAAATTATGTCACCACAGAAGAAAATATGCCGGGAAAAAGTGCAGACAAAGTTTGGGAAAATTCCATATTTTTGTTACATCACCCATAGTGCATTTCGGGCTCGGTATGCAACATGGAACAAAAGCTTCAACCTTTTTGAACTGTATACTTCAGTGAGTAATACCTTGGTTCCCAGTCCTTCTGACTCGGTACTCGGTCTTGATACTGTTGTTCTTATTAGTTTTTGTTTTCTTGCTAGGAAGAGTTTGCCATCAAAAAGATTCCACTGGGAAACACTCAAAATCAGGCCAATATTGTCAATGAGCTGGAGATCCTTCGCGTATCGCTTCATAAGAACATAGTGTTCCTGACAGAAAGTTACCTCTACGACTCCAGCGTGTATATCATAACTGAATACATCGATGGGTTAACCATTTCAAATATCTGTCAGATGGCCACTTTCTCGGAACCAGCCATCGCCTCCATCACTATGGAATGTCTACAGGGTTTGGCATATCTGCACGAGAGGTCTTATGTTCATTGTGATATTAAAGGATCCAACATTCTCCTCAGTAAGGATGGCAAGGTAATTATACTGAGTAGTAAGGACAAAAACAACACCTTACAAATAGTGATGATTTTACTTGGCCCGTGAAAAATAGTAAGCGAGTAATACATAGCTTTACACTTTACACTAATTCCATTGTTTTCTTTTGTTTTACATGGACTGTTAGTCACTAATTATACAACTTTTTATCACGGGCCAAAAAAGATCATTCTACATCAGGCAGGTTAAAAACCTACCTTTGACGATGTGATTGTTGTTCACAGGTGAAACTAGTAGACTTTGGTCTGGCCATCAAGACAGACAGCCCCATAAACGCAGGCATCAGAGGGGCGCTTCTTTGGAGAGCTCCAGAAATTTGCAATAATCTTCCTTATGAAAATAAGGTAATGACCAAAGTAGTAAAAAGATAGTAGTAGTTCACCATTGGTCGTATGCTCGAGGACCGGAGAGATCCATCTGACCCTGTGATCATGGATAGTGAAGTCCGCGTGAACTTAAGTGTATACTTGAGAAAGATTGGTGGTGGTGGTAACTAACGTTTTGACAATCTTACAACATGATTTATATGATTGAAGGTTTCAAATCTTATTGCTTCTTTTTTTTTCCCTAATCGTCCAACTTTGACCGCAGGTGGACATATGGAGCCTTGGGATGGTTGTTATAGAGATGCTACAACAACACCCTCCCCTCTACTGGATACAAGACGTCAATCAGATGTTAGCCCTTTCCCAAAGTGGTTACACCATTCTGCAGGAAGACGTACAACCAATGGTGTCGGAAGAGCTCCTAGATTTTCTCTACAGAGGCGCACTAGTCGTTGATGCTAACAAACGATTAAGCGCACACCAGCTAATCCAACACCCATTCATGATGTGTGGGGATAATTGTGAATCCCTGCCAGGAATCGTTAAATGGGCATTACAACAACAGGTGCTGCGTTAGGCTCGTCAATTATATTATCCTCAAGTCGCAATCCCGAGTTGCTGATTTTTCTATAGTTTTTATATAATTAAGAAAGCATTTTGTATAAATAGAGTATTTATGAATATAGTATTAATAAAGTATTTTTATCATTTTTGGTTTATTTATGTCCAATGAGAAACCTTTTTTAAAAATTAGCGCCCGCTAGTGTCCGCCCTTAGGATAGGGGGAGATGAATTTATTTGAAAAATAAGAAAACAAACAAAACAAACAAAAGAAAAAATGGGAAGGGCAGGCGATAAAAAAACAACAACAACAACAACAACAACAAACAAAAAACAAACAAAAAACAAACAAACAAAAGACAAACAAACAAAAACAAAAAAAACAACAAAATAAAACAAAAACAAAACGAACAACGATATTTATGTAAAATAATAGGCAAAAGAATGTTTTACAACTAAACTATTGCGTGATTGAATCGGCGCATGCGTCATAATTACACATCGCTAAACAGGATTTTGTTCTTGTATTTTGATTTTATTTTGGATTTTCTATTATATATTTAATATATTTATTTGTCATACAATCCGAAATAATAACACAATTTTTCTCTTCTTTTCACATTAAAACTATTTGTACCGTTACTTAGTTATCGCTCTTTCTAAAAATATTTCTATTAATCTGTCATTTTTTTGTGTGGCAATCTTGTCTAAGGATATAATAATGAAACATTGTACATAATATAACTATGCTTTACACTATAAGAAAGTTTGCTCATTATAATCTGTTGCGAAAAAACAAACCGTGTCGGGCTTCCTGCGGTGTAGTTTTAAACAGGAGAAAGTTTTTTTTAGAAATTATCACAATTTTTGATATCAGCATACTACAGTGAAAATTACAAACAATATAATAAACAAAACGAAAAACACACAAATAAGCAGTTAAGTAAAAAAATAGAAAGATCAACAGTAAGCACATTTTCAAGTATTGAAAACCGTCATTGACATGTGCATTGCCACCAACAACAGTCGTGACAAAAAAAATTTCGGAAGAAAATCAACTTAACAAATATGTAAATGTCGTGTGATTGGCTAAAGATCTTCTTGTCTTGATTGGTTGTTCGTGCTGTGATGTCAGCACCAATAACAACGCGATATCCAATTTGGTCGTTTAGAAAGATATTTTTCTTTTGTTTCGTTTCTTTGGATCTTTGATATTCGTAACATTGTTAGGTTTGCTATATCTCAGCCCTTTATCTGCTGTCCTGTGAGACCTTAGGGGTAGTATAGGATACTGGGAAGGTAACGACAATAGGAGGTCTTCCCCCGTAGGTCTTGTCCTTACGCTGCCATACAATCAGTCTTCCTTGGGTACTTAAAGCGAATAACCGCTGACTATCTTCACTGAAGGCCACTCTGTAAACCGATCAATATGTGAAGTATAAAACAAGTTGCTTAGTGACAACAAGAGGGTCAAACTCTGGCCAAAATATCTCTCAAGTTTCTAGGGTACTCAAGAGGTACGTCTCCAAGGGAACACCTAATGAGGGCAGGTCAAGGCCTTCCAAGGGTGGTCTAGGGGATATTTTAGCTGACCTACTATAGCATTGAGTATTTACTGAAGACCAAAAGATCTTGGGTTCTTATGTTTTCATGACCCTCAATAAAACAAAGTGAGTTGAATGATTTTTTGAGTTGCAAGACTTTGCAGTCAGCGGTTTACTTACGAGGCGATGGGTGACAGGTTCTGCTCTGGAGCGATATCCCGGATGTGCTGTAGATCCCACGTACTCCATAACCTGCAGGAATGAACAATGTTATACCCCATTCACACCTAAACGTGTTTAGTTAAACTATGTTTTCATTAAGAAAAAAATTGAGAAACTAGAAACCTACAATATAATGAAACTTTCTAAAATATTGTCAGAGCAAGACAAAGGATACTTTACATGCATTATTTCACCAAATATTGTGCAGTGTTCGTCGATAGTTTTCCAAACCCGTTTAGTTAAACCACTTTAAAACATGTTTAAGCCTTGGTGTGAATGGGGTATTAGACTGATACAGAGAGGAAAACTCTATATAGAAAATCGTCAATTTTTTACAACTGACTTTCATAAGCTCTCACAATACAAAAACCACAAAAGTTCCACGATTATGTGGAAACACCACAGCGCCACGAAACTTTGTCCACGATAAAAATCTCATAACACAATTCAATCAGCAATCAAATGCATTACAATTAGATTTAAACAAAATGTACCTAATGACTTCATTGCTAAGCCGTTATGCCCCTTATGTATAGTCCAATCCAACAGAGTGATTTTCAATTTGAAAAATTATTTCAAATCTTGATTTTTTTGAACGATTTCAGCATAAAACTACTAGTTATGAATATTAAAATAAGAATCATGAGATAAAAGCTGCAAATTCAGTGGAAAAACGTTTTTCGATCCGCACGATCCAGTAATTTAAAGTCCAATCCAGTCCACGCATGCCCGGTTCCTGATTTTCCAAACTTAAAAAATCTCTCAGAAATCAGAATCTAGCAGCGTAAATTAAGTATTAGAGGTTGGGTATGTCTTTTCTATACATTTTCATTATGTATAGCTTTTCAAAACTGAAAATTCGATGAAATTGAAATTTTGAATTTTTTTGAGATCCATGATCGCATCAACCGACGTCCAGTCTAATCGATTCGTCAGTCTACGCGATAATTTTCGAAAAAAATCTCTAAAGGACTGTTGGTGGATGGCCAGAAGAGAAGCAAGGCAATATTGTTATATTTGGACTAATTCCTAACCTGCCAATTTTTTGAAATTTTTAGTTTGACATGATATAATTAATTTGCTACAGGATTGCTTGCCTGTCGAATTTGGAAAGATGTTAAAATACGCATGACACGATTTAACAAATAAACAAATATTTTACTTAACAAGTACAGATTTACGTATGCTGCACCTTATGGCTCCGTTGCTAAGGCCCGTTGCTATGATATTCACAGAGACTCCTTCTGGAGCCCGAGAGAAGTCCATACAGTTGATAGTATGTTCACACGTGCTGTGCACCACAGGGATCCCATTCACAGTCCAGAGAGATAATACACTACCCTCTTCATGAATACTGTCTTGATCAAGTGATTCTCCTGCCATACAATAATACAACATGAATACACAATAGTAAGATAAGACTCTACCCATTGATCCTGTATGTTGCTACATAGCACAGTCATTATATGCTGTAAAAAAATACGCTACAAAAGAAAAAGTGCAGCCTCAGACCCTTGAGCCAAAATAACACAAGATAGATGACATTATCTAGGCGAACATATACAACTCAATATTCACTAATATTAACCGTTACCATAGTGATATACAGTGGCAATGTCTCCTGATGTTCGGCTTATCGCTAGCACATCCACTGCCCTTTTATGGTCAAGTGTGCGAATGTAGCTCAGTCTAGAGAAGAAAGAAAAGTTTCATTATAAGGTTACTTGTGTGAGACAGAATGCCAATACTATGAATGATCTGTTCTACCTATTGAGGTCCCAGATGATGGCTGTCCCATTTTTACTACCGCTGACCAGTACACTGTACTCATGACATATCCTCAGACACGTGATCTCATCAGTGTGCCCGTAAAGTCGAACACGTGTCCCAAGCACCTCGATCCTGCAGTCCTAAATGGAAAGTATATAACTAAGGTTGAAGATTATTAAAAGACAATGAATAGAATTAACAAATATGAAATGGGTGAATGAGCAAATGAAAATTAGGTGGGATGAGTTACTATTGGATAAATGGACAGACGGAATGAATGGATGGAAGTGGAAGAGAGACAGAGAACCAGTACAATTGTTTTCACTTTACTCACCAGGGTAGGGTTATACTTGGTGGGTAAACAAAACAATGCACCCGATGACGAACCAATAAACAATGACGTACAACCGATTGATGTTACACAGCATGTAACCTAGGCAACCAAAAATACATCAATGAATAACAAGAAAGGGATGAGAAAAACTCTCACCGATACCAGAATTATCAGTCGATTCGAATTCCACTTCAATCTGGCGTCGAGTGCTTCAGTCATGACGGTAATTCATTATTCAAAAATCAAAAGATATGATTTTTTTTCACGAATATACTCTGAATAAAGTTCAACGCTAAGACGTGCTATAATACCGAAACATGGCATCAATAAGTAGTTTACAACAAACAACACATGCTTTCCAACCTTGTCGGGTGTCTTGGTGTCCATAAGCCAGGCACCAGAACCACTACCTTCGACAAACACCGTTAAACTGCCATCGACTGCAGACCAACTGAGAGCAGCTGACAAAACAAGCCGCTCACCCCTCTCCTCGGGGTACTGTTCGTATCCGGACATTAATGTGGTGTCTTTGCAAAGTACGTGTACAACCTCGCCTCTGTTACAGACTAAAGAATACACAGGGAACCCAATTTGTTGGTTAAAGCTGATGAAGGGAACGGGGAGGGCTGGGGAACATACGTAGCTACCCCATCTGAGACCCTCGACTGTGGTAACAGGTTTAGGTGCGTCTGAAACGAAAAAAGAAAAACTCATTCAGATTTCAGTTTAGTTTTGATATATTAGCCATACCGAAATCGAGGAAAAAACTGAGTCCAATTAGCATTGCAGTGCATTGTGGGATTGTTTGAGGAATTAAAATAGACGCCATCTTGGAAATGTCCCCTTAAACAGTCCCACAATGCACTACAAGATCAACTTGACCCAGTATTTTCTCAACCTCGGAATGGCTAATTGTATTTGAACTGAACTTTCCAAAAGTGCACAGAAACTTTAGTCGCCAAGATCCTTACCAACAAGAGTATCAGTAACACTGCCCATCAATGTATTTTCTGACGAGAACGAACCGGTGAATCGATGCATGAACAGGTTCGTAGCAGAAGCCACTTCGAAGTCAAACTTGCTTGTATTCAATGACGTCACTGAACCGAATTCCGCGGGAGAGGTGGATATTTTGCGGGTCAAGCGCGGGCTGTGAGGATAGTTGAAGAGCTGTCTTGGAGTCTGGCCATAGGTTTCTATCATGGTTTTGAGAGCCTTTTGACGCACAGGATCCGTGATAGAACTCACTTGAACACCGTAATACGTCTGTAAAAGCAAACGTTAGACCAATTAAAGTAATCTGTATGTATGTGATTTTTATTTTCCCCTTTCTGGGATAACACAGAAGTAAAAAAGACTACAACAACACTAAGGAATGCGAGATAACGACGCCATTATCACATATAAAAAGCATCGGTGTGAATGAAATATAGATTACTTACCGCAGGATGAAAGACATTAACGGCTTCGACTGCTTCAGTTCCTGTTTGCTTGAATCCAAACACCAAGTCGATCCAACTATGAATCGAACGAGACACGTATTCCGTTTCCAGTGCCTAAAGAAAGAAAAACGAAGTGTCATCAGATGAAAAACTACTCTCGTTGATCCCTTCTTGATTTAGCCCATGGAGGAGTAACGTCCATCGTTCATACCCTCCCCTCCCCCACATTTACAAACCTGTCTGTGTATCAGGATAAATAATCGAGGGTTGCCTTTAGCCCATGGAGGAAGAGTAACGTTCATGACTCGTTCGCCATTTTGACGGAGACCAAAGTCAAAACCTTAATAAGAAATAAGAAAATAAGAAAAAGGTTAGCTAGTGATGATACAATGAATACATATTTGATATCAAGGGACAGGGTGTGCGAGTCAACTTGAATACCTTCAAAGTTCTCTAAGAACTCCGGGAGAACGAAAAACTCTGGAATGAGTTCCTTGACGTCTGTTGATGACTCGTATGATGATAGACGCCACGTGGTTGCCATCGAATGGAATGTTCTATCAGGAATGTCGAAGTTGTTGTCTGAGACATGGAAAAAAAATACTTAAGGTTCAAGGACTGCTAATTTTGTGGCTAATAACCTCCCACGTAAAGAAGTTTATGGTGTGAATACCTTGGTATTGTAGGAACATCTTGGTGAATGGTGGTAGTCTGACCAGGAAGTGTAATACGGTTCCACTGTTTGAGTAATGGGAGCCGTAGTGATAGGGTGCTAACAGAGCGTCGTTTTGGCCACTGCGTTCGTATTCCTCTTTAAGCCACTGTATTGGTAATCAAACAACAAGTCCATGTATTATTGAGGAATAGGTCAATACGATCATGTAACCTACGAACTTACCCATCCACCCGCCCATCCACCTACCTACCCACCAACCATCTACCAACCTGCCAAAATACCTTCCCAATCACCAATCTACCCAACCACTAACCTATCAACCTACCTATCTACCCAATCCACCCACCTACCGACCTACCTATCTACCCAATCCACCCACCTACCAACCTATCTACCCAATCCACCCACCTACCAACCTATCTACCCAATGAATTTACCCACCTATCTACCCAATGAATTTACCCACCTACCAACCTATCTACCCAATGAATTTACCCACCTGTCAACCTATCTACCCAATGAATTTACCCACCTGTCAACCTATCTACCCAATCAACCCAATATTACCTACCCAACGACCCACCTACCAACCTACTTTCCCAACAATCAATCAATTCATTTGAATATTAAGAGTATTTCAATTCGAAATTCTTACTCGGAATCTTTCTTTGTAGCTTGTCTCCTTGTTAATACTTTGTGCTGCAATGGGCTTGGATAAATCTCTAAAAACGACAAAAGCAATCAACTTGTGTTTGGTGGAGTCTGACATAACAGCAAGGAGGACTAGCTCCCTAACTAGGGGATGACTAAGGGATACTAGATGGGTTATGTACCATACCTGAATACCTTGCTATCATTCAGGTCAAGTACTTCACTGGTAAAGTCTGACAGAATGAAGGGAAATACTGGATACTGCATCAGATCGTTGAATGTTCTGCCTGCCATTTTGTTCAACTCGGTCAAATACTCGAAGTTCGACAGATTTCCAGTTCTCCACCTGGTTGGGAAAAGGGCAACGCCAAAAAAGAGTTCCGTTATATAGTTTGCACTATTTAAATGACAAATATTTGGACCTCATGCTCTGATTTTGTTATAGGAATCGTGTCTTACTTGGCCGTCGTTGCGTTAAGGTTGTCGGAGATAGGAGTATCGTAAATTGGCAATCTTCTCTGTTTGAACTCTTCAATCACAACCTCTCGGTCCTTAACATACATTAAACAGCAATTACTTTGATTCTAATGAATGTACATCACCTGGGAGTATTTGGAAACCTGGACAAAGGGGACATTGGGTATAAGGTATCCTGGACAATAGGAACATTGGGTATTGGAAACCTGGACAAAGGGGACATTGGGTATACGGTTTCCTGGACAATACGAACATTGGGTATTGGAAACCTGGACAAAGGGAACATTGCATATGAGGTGTCCTGGGCGATAGGAACATTGGGTATTGGAAACCTAGACAAAAGGCACATTTAAAAATAGGGACAGTGAGCAATTTGAATGCTGGACAATCAGGGGCACCAAACAACACGATGATGTAGTCTGATGGGTGCCTAAATGAATGGGTGTCTAAATACTAGGGACACTTAGACAAACTGGTCTTGTGGATAATACTCACTTTCTCTGAATCAAAGGCCAACAAGTACGTTCTACCATTAGAAAGGAATATTTCCATGCCAATATCCTATAATACAAACGACAGTCAAGTGAATAACGAAATACCACTCAGCCAGCATCCAACAACCAATAAAATGGTACCTTCAAACAATATCTTCTTGTTCGGATTTCCTGGATTTCATTGATCGCCCAAGAGATTGATATTGCATCTTTATTTCCTAGCAAAATCTGAGGGAAACCGACAAGAATAATAAAGAAAGTATTTGGTACAAATTCATTGCCATCGTCCATGATCTTGGTCAGGACTCGTGATAAAATGCTCGATGGGGAACAAAGAAAAATAACTCAAGAAAAATGTCTCTATTTAGAAAATGAAAGGCCAAAGTTAAATATGTATAGTAGTTGGTGGCAATAGCCATAGACAACTAGTAGTCTACCATCTAACATGACTATCAGATAGACATGACTGTCAGATAGAACACATAGACAAGTAGTAATCTGCCATCCAACATGACTGTCAAGTTGAATACATAGGTGTGGGTTACCTGTGTTACGTCAGTATCAGTTGTGGTTGCTTCTTCTCCAATGAAGTACATGTGAATTTCACCTTAAAGGAACAACAGTTGATTGACATAAGGAGTCACGTGACATACAAATAACTCATAGAAGGAGGAGGAAGAAAAATAACTTAACATGTGTTAATAGAATGGATAACACTTCATACTAACCAATGAGAATGACACCTGTAGTCTTGATGTCCAGTAAGATATGCATGCAGTGGTAAAGAAACCTGAAAGAAAACCTAAACATATAACTGTGGGGCTCAGGTAGGTCCTGGAGTCTTCTTGGTTAAGGGACATCATGGCTGCGGCCTTTATGGATGGGGGCGTTGTGGTTAGGGGGCGTAAGGTCAGCTGTGGAAGTCATAGTTAGGGAGCAATAAAGTTCTAAAGCAATAAATAAACAATTTTAAAATTCTAAAAACACTTAAGGACATTTTATCAGTGAACAAGTTAATTTACCGTATAGTATCAGGTGTGTCAAAGATATAGTAGACGTTTTTCTTGTGACAACTGGTAGAGTCTTCGAACAGATAGGCCAGCGGTGATCCACTTTGCGCAGTAGCTGAATCACAATAATGGGAAACAAGCAAGTTTTTTTTTCTCTCGATGCCTTGGGTGTCAGAAAAGGACATTTTATTTCCTAGAAGAGGCAATATTTACGCACCATGTTTTTGATGACCTTTCATGACGTATTTCTGAGGCACGTCAAGATGGCACCTTTGCATTCGACAACGAACACGTAATGGTCCTTCAGTGGGATCCAGTCTCCATGAAACTGGGAAATACTCTCGATCATACCATACAGACCTAGTAAGCAAACAAAAGCTATGAATACAAATTTAAACCTCGTAACTCGACTTGGACTCATGATACAATGCTACGTCTAGAGCGCCATCATTTTGAGTTAGCAGCGCGCAAAGTACGAAGGATGATCTACCGTCAATGATACCTCCATTTTACACGGACAAATTCTGCAGAACTCATTGTTCACCAAACAAAAACCGTACTCACTAACAATACTTCTTATAATAAGACCTTAACCGACAACGTGGACATTGAGGGAAATAATCCTACATCCCAGATTGTGTCATTTAATCTTTTGTTAATGGACAACGAAACAAACCTTTCATGGATGACTCTCTCAATCACTTGACGCCATTTCTTTCTGATCTGTACCTCAGCTGACAGACCATCTCTGTTGTGCTTCAGCAAGGTTTGTCTCTGAGTGTCTTGTATCTCAACTGCGACGCGTGTGACGATCCTGGCTGATTCAGAAACTTTGGAGCTGAGCGCCACTATCCTCTTGGAAATACTATAGTTAACAAACATGATAGAATTGAGTATAGGTCACGTGGTCTATTCCCGCCATACTATTGATGACGTCAAATTCAGCTTTTGGTTGACATAATCCAAGACATAAATATTTATCAATTTAGTCAAATGTTTTAGCGACAAAAAGAACTACGCATGCGTGGTATCTAACATGAAGGTCAAAATGGTCACGTGATAAGGTTACTAACAATGCAAAGGCTTCTTGTCTTTTCTTCTGCCATTCCATGATATTCGTTGTTTCTGCGTGGTCCCAGCTCTGAGTCTAGAAAAGGGTAATATTCACTCCGTGTTAACTAACAAAAACATTGTGATGTTAATATGACAACTATTTTCATAAGAAGCTTTATATAAGTTTCTTTTTGTCACCAGCCAATCGATGTTACATGACGTACCCGCGCTAATATGAACAATAATCGTACCATCACATCAATAAGGGCAAATTGAATGATAAATTCAAGTTTCTGTGTTCCAAATACAAACTACGAAGAGTTTCTCAAGAGATTCTTTTGTAAACCTGCAGTTAAAGGAAAAGATGTTGAGAAATGTGTCGCATAGCATTATATCAAGGTAGCCTACCTCAACGTCAGTTCTCGACGACTCATTCAACGCAGCAAATCGTAAACCACATGCTTCAAGTAACGATTTGAAACTCAAGGCGTTCGACGCTTGGTCTTCCGATAGCCTTTCCATGCTTAGTAGCTTTGGTAGGTATGCTTGTATCTTGTCTCGTAGCTAAAACAACATGAAGGATTGGTTATTTAAATCACATGATTTAATGACCTCATTCTACAAGCAACCAATTAGGTTGCAGTTCATTTATATTACTGTACATTAAAAAACCTATCGTTTCATTTTTAACTATTGTCACTTCTGACGGCACAGAAGACCACTTTCTCGAATCGTTTTCACGTTTGGATATACCTGATCAAATCAAATATTACCAAGTTTCTTAAAGTGCTACTACGACGAAAATCGCTCAAACTTGGATTCAGCTGAAACTTCCTAAAAATACTCTTTAAAGGTCCAATAATCACTGTATGAAGTGTTTTCTCGATATTCAGGACGAAAGTATGATATTTTTACGATTATTTTTTGGAGTCTGTGACGTCATACACTCAACATCGAACATCGCTCCATACATTTCTTTGTATATAAATCCTTAATTTATTTTATTCCTATGAAGCCCAAAGGGTGGCTAATGTGCTTATTTCACATTACTTGTGACTATAATTTATATTTTGGGGAGTTTGGGTATTTCTTTCTCCCTTTACTACTGATATTTTGATCATAAACTACAAAGAAATGTATGGAGCGATGTTCGATGTTGAGTGTATGACGTCACAGACTCCAAAAAATAATCGTAAAAATATCATACTTTCGTCCTGAATATCGAGAAAACACTTCATACAGTGATTATTGGACCTTTAAAGAGTATTTTTAGGAAGTTTCAGCTGAATCCAAGTTTGAGCGATTTTCGTCGTAGTAGCACTTTAATTACGCGAGTATACGATACCCACGCAATCGTAGTGAGATCACGTGAGTATGCAATACCCACGTGACTGTAGTGAGATCACGTGAGTGGTGCCGTACCTTTCCCCCTCCACTACTAGTCAATACAGCGTGGACCAGCTTCTTGGCTCGTACATGATCGCTGATTTGTAGGACGAAACATGACAGGTCGAGAGACTGTGAAGGGCTGAGAAGATAAACAAGCAGCTTGCCAAGCTGGGATTTGATGACTTCTTTAGACATGAACATCACTTTACTTGGCATGGTTCCTTTATTATCCTGACAATAAACACTTTCATCAGCTACCATTATTGGTTATTAATTATAGGGATAAAAACGGGGCCCTTCGGTTTCCATTTCGGAGACAGAATGACAGGAAATGTAACATTATGATCATAAAATCATTATGCACGATGGCGAATGATGAAGAAATTCTTATGCTGCCGTCACAGAAGGAATAAGACTAAATACTTAACA
The DNA here is from genome assembly GCF_029948245.1 of Actinia tenebrosa. Taxonomy (NCBI): domain Eukaryota; kingdom Metazoa; phylum Cnidaria; class Anthozoa; order Actiniaria; family Actiniidae; genus Actinia; species Actinia tenebrosa. Next base: position 10,305,673 of record NW_028292572.1, read on the forward strand.
ATCATGCTGATGAAGCTATTAAATGAATTAACGGCACGCAAACAAAGCAGTTATGACGTCATAAGTCCAAAACAAGGGAGGGAGGGGAGGGGGTTGGGATGATCTACTTACGAGACATGTGTCCAGAAACTCAAACAGCAGACTGAATATGAACTGCGCAAACTCCTTATCCATGTTGACTCCATTAGTAGCACCCTTAAGAATACCAGGCCGCAAAGCCTCATGGACCTGTAAGTCAGCGGTATACACTTGTAAGGGTCCGAGGGCGTCATTTAGAAACACTGTTCTGGAGTATGTAACACAGTTGACAGCCATTTGAATTACTGATTGGAATCTCTGTGTTTGCTCATTAAAGTTTGCACTGGTTGGTGTGGTCTTAAGGAAGCCTAGGTCCGAGCACGGTAGATTATGGTCGGGAGAGAGTGGAATCCAAGAAGAGACTGGTTTGAATGGATTGAGGTCGGAGGACTTTTCTGAACCACGAAACAATCTAAAAAAATGTTGATCTAGTGAATGTACGGTAAAAACTAAAAACGGTTAACTGTTAAGTAACGGAATAAGTTGAGTTTTTAAACCACCATTTTCTGCTTGGCTTTAATTCACCAACAGGGATCCAGGAGCCATACAACCTTGCTTCTTTCCATGCACCAATAACAATCTCCGTTACATCACGTCATTTTTATCTACCAATAGGAATCTCGTTTACATTACCTTATACCACCACGTTTCCTTCCGTTAATAGGAATCTCGTCTTTACAAATTTCTTGGAAGAAGTATAGAGCTACTTGAATAGCGAAGTAACGTAGATAACGAGCGATAAAGAATATAGACAGACCGTGCTCTGAAAAGTACAAAAACGGAAAATCGTATTGTATCCTCTTTGTAATCTGCTGAGAACTAATTTAAAAAATGAACATGCGGAAGAGTGAACTGACTATTAATTTGACAAATACATCAATATTTTCATTCACCTCTTTTCCTGTGATCCAGCTCCTCAAGGTTCTCGAGTACAACAAGAAGATCTTCAAACATCTGGAAATACATGCTTCCACATGTGCTGTGCACAGCAACGAGGAAAAAAAAAACAATCACGAGGTAGTCCTATGATGGAGGACTTATGGAAGGACTACAGTTAAACAGGGTTTTTTTTTTGTACTGCCAAGTGTCCCCCTCGTTAAACATAGTCTTGATTTCATTTCATTTAACTATACTCTTGATGCCACTGAGAGGATCTCTCGCTCTTAATCCTAAGAAGCAATGCAGTAGACCTAATCTATGGACCCAGACATAAAGGTTTCTGTAATGGAATATCTCATTCCTATGATGATTACATGGTGAGTACTCCAAAGGTACCCATCGTCCTCCCCTTATCTCCTTCTCCCATCCCCTCTCTCCCAAGAAAGTGGAAGAAAGAAACTTTCATCTCTCCCTCCATCCGTCCATCCATCGATTTTTCGCACTATTATGCAGTACTACCGTATATGTCTGGTTATGGTCGGCCTAGGATACTAGAGGGTTATACCTGCAAGCCTTGATGACAATACAGCTTATTAAAGTCTGTAAGTCATCCATTAGACAACTGACATCTACTGTGATAGGCGTTCGGCCTTGACTGAAAACAAGCAAGGACGTATGTGAGATATTAAAATATCAAAGATTTAAAATAATTGTCGTTAGTATCCAAATATTACAACTATGTGGGTTCATGTGTTGAATTGCTGGCATTGTCATTGATGATGGTGAAGACACGACGACAATGATGGAGATGATGGAGATGATAATGTTGTTGATGATGTTGTTGATTTTAATGGTGATGGTGGAGATTATGATGATGATAGTAGTAATGATGATGATTATTAAAGACCTCCATACCTTTGTTGATGCTGCAGACGAGCCAAGCCACAAACAACATTACAGACAGTCTGTAACAGCCCATGAGCCACAGCATTCAGGCACAGGTCATCTATCTGATGGTCACAACAACACATGTTGTTATAATCACTCTGTAAGATATTCCTAATCAACAAGGATTACTTACCTTGAGAAACAATTGGCACAAGTGTTTGATCAACATGCGGTTCAGATTCTGAGAGATCAAGGTGTTTTCCAGTACTGATAACAATGGCACCACGCCCAGTGGACGTAGGATACTGGAAAGATTCTGGTCGAAAGCAGTTGAATATGCACTGGATATGAATAAATAGACTGTTAGGAGGAAAGACTAACCATGGTCTTATTTTCAATATGATTAGCACTGGACTTACTAATCCTTATCCAAGTCCACTGGTCTTCCGACCATCAGCCACAGACACGCCTCTATGGTTCCCTTGGTTACAGTATGGTCATACAGCTATAAATAAATAGATGTGTGAGAATAATGTCATGTGCGTGTCTTCCCCAACACAATGGAGGCACGTTACAAGATGAGTAGAACAATACGTCCCCATTACCTGATTAGCAAGAAGATGAAATCCATGGATTCCAAGAAAATGATTGTATCGTTCTGGTTCAGCTTTTTGTAAGTACAAGCACAAGATCTAAAAGAAACAGCACATCAAAACAACTTTGGTATCCCTGTCTTCAGTTCAACCACAGGGAGTCCAAACTACCAAAACTGATGTAACTTGGATGCGAGGATAACATGAAAATACAAAAGAAATCACACTTTTTCTCGATGGCATTTGCGGCATTTCTTTTGTATTTCCATGTTATCCTCGCATACAAGACAATTTTGAGAAGGGTACATTCACAGCACACAAATATAGTTTTGGTGCCCTGTGGATACTACACAGAGTCAGTTTGGGTGCCCTGTGGATACTACACAGAGTCAGTTTGGGTGCCCTGTGGTTCAATACGTACCTTGATCACAAGTTCCCTGACAGAGTCAGACTGATGTGACACCCATACCAACAGGTACTCCGCCTTGAGCACTCCTCCGATTACAGCAGGTACCTGCTCTGCTTGGAGATTCAGAAGTATCTTCTGTAACAGCTTCAACAACCCTAGCCGCATCTGAAAAAGAAAATGTAATACTAAACGAGGCTTTGCACCATCACGTGATGGCAGCGATGACAGGAGGCAGGAACAATTGAATCTGGTCTAATCTGGGTTTTTTTCAGAGGAGGTTTTCTCAGTTTACAATGCCTTCTGTCATGGAGGCCATTACTTGATGGTGCAAAGCCTCTATTGATAAAACACGCTCCGTTTGAGTCTCGGGTGCATGTAATGATTATCAGAGGACCAGCTGTTAAACATATGGAATACTTTACCTTGGTCATGTGATCAGGAGCTCGGCGCCTTTTCTCGCTGTTATTTGGTTTATAGGTTTGTGTACTAGACTTGATTCCAGGATATCCTTCTACGACTAGATACTCGTCCATGGAACTTTGATGAGCCAAGCTAAAAAGATGAACATTAAATATAGTATCCCTTTTACAACCACGTGCAGCAAAAGCAGCAGCAACAACAACAACAGCAGCAGCAACAACAACAACAACAGCAGCAGCAACAACAAAAACAACAACAGCAGCAACAACAGCAGCAACAATGTTACCAGTTTTAATCTGACTCCAGATACCAATACAGTAGTAAAATCCTTTATTCACTCGTTAGAGCTTGATACTCGTTGCTTGCGCTTACACGTGTTCTCTCTTATATATCTTATCTCTATATTATATATGTCACCTGATACTATACTAAATTATGTCACACAACTAACTTAGTCAAAGCGTGACAGTTCATACACTTCACAACAACAACAACAACAACAGCAGCAGCAACAACAACAACAACAACAACAGCAACAACAACAGCAGCAACAACAACAACAGTAACAACAACAACAGTAACAACAACAACAACAGCAGCAGCAACAACAACAACAACAACAACAGCAGCAGCAACAACAACAACAGTAACAACAACAACAACAGCAGCAGCAACAACAACAACAGCAACAACAACAACAGCAGCAGCAACAACAACAGCAACAACAACAGCAACAACAACAGTAACAACAACAGCAGCAACAACAACAACAACAACAACAACAGCAGCAACAACAACAACAGCAACAACAACAGCACCAACAACAACAACAGCAGCAACAACAACAGCACCAACAACAACAACAGCAACAACAGCAACAACAGCAACAGCAGCAACAACAGCAACAGCAGCAACAACAACAACAGCAGCAACAACAACAACAGCAGCAACAACAACAACAGCAGCAGCAACAACAACAACAACAGCAACAACAACAACAGCAACAACAACAACAACAGCATAGCAGCAGAAACAACAACAACAGCATAGCAGCAGAAACAACAACAGCAACAGCAGAAACAACAGCAACGGCCACATCCACATCCACAACAGTACTAAAAGTTGCAAATCTGGTATTATCAATATTACCTGCTTTTAAGAGAACTGAAGTCCGACTCATTAATGAAGTCATACTCCATCACATCAACACTGGACATACGACTCTGAGGCGTGTTACTGTGTATACCAATAGACAAGGGTTTACTACCAGGACCCCTGTACGATTCTACTGGAGTATGAGGAGTATGTGGTGTAGGAGGCGTCTGTGGAGTAGAGGGACTAGATACTGAACTTTTCCACTCTCTTAGAGGACTTCCTTGAAGGAGAATACTATTTCCGTCAGCAGATCCAAGGCATGGCTTGACGCTAGATGAAGCTGGGTGATGGGGAATCTGGACGGTTAGTTTACGATGTTTAGAAGGGGGAGGACAGCTGGCGAAATGAGGGGCAATAGCTTGTGGTGACGAATGAGCGGGAAATTCAAGGTATTCAGCAGACAGTGTAGTACAAGGAACAGACACATCAGGTGACTCCTCTTTAATTGCTTCATATTTATCTCCTTTTTGTCCTATTGTCATGTCTTGAACGCATTTTCCTTCATTATCTTCTCCTTTATCCTTCTGTTCGGAAATTGATCCCCCAATTCTCTCCTTCTCGCCCTCCTTTCTGTCTTCCCCGATAAGCGTTCCATTTCTACCAAGCCGTAAAGTGCTTTCAGAGGTTTCAAGATTCTCTAGTAAAATATCATCAGAATGGGTTGGTTTGGGTTCAACTAAAGTGCTGTCATAAGGACTGGAAGGCGAGCTTAGTTTCTTTGCCATGAGTAACGAGTCGCGTTGGAAAGACGACGGTGAAAGTGGCAGTCGGGTTACCGCTGGAGTAGGATATCCTGTAAGAGAATGAAAAACGACTGTATTATGATGTTTTGTAAATGAAACATCACTGGGTGCCGCATGAATACACAGCGGAGTAATAGCCTCCCCGAGAATATAAAATTTATTTTCCTGGAGAAGATACCTCGGGCTCTCCCACGCACAACCCAAACACCAAAACTTCAAGCTCAGATGATATTATTTTAAACAAATTTAAAAACTTGGTTTGGTTTTATACTCCTTCGCGGTGTTTGCTACTCAAGAACACGCGTTCCTTGGTGGTGGCTCTAATTCATAAAGTTATAAAACAGTTCATCGTCTTACCAAAATCAAACTCGTATTCCATCAAATAAAACCTGTTGGGTGAATGTAGACTGGTAGTGTCTTCTGTAGGATGAATGGCTATCAGGAACTCACAAACTGCCTTCAGTACAGTTAAATCAGGTGTTTGTCCCATGACATTCTGGATAATATTGACATACAGTGTGCTGATTGTACTGGGGATTTCCTTCAATCCTTCACCTTGCCGCTCCTAAAACAACACAGTCACTTTACTTTATATAGCATAACTACTTCAGGTACGTGATAGGGATAATACCGTACGTATGTCTCATTGCATGACCTGTTGCCTAATCTCATGCCAGGCTCTGCTACACTTGGGTCTAGACTCAAATTAATCAGTCATTATTAAATGTCCAGATTTTTTAAAAAGAAAATAGAATATATCACCCCTGAACTAGGAGTATCCCCTACCTGAACTAGGAGTATCCCTTACCTGAACTGCGAGTATCCCTTACCTGAGCTAGGAGTATCCCTTATACCTGAGCTAGGAGTATCCCTTATACCTGAACTAGGAGTATCCCTTATACCTGAACTAGGAGTATCCCTTACCTGAGCTAGGAGTATCCCTTATCAGAGCAAGGAGTATCCCTTACCTGAACTGGGAGTATTCCTTACCTGAACTAGGAGTATCCCTTACCTGAACTAGGAGTATCCCTTACCTGAACTGGGAGTATGCCTTATCTGAACTAGGAGTATCCCTTACCTGAACTAGGAGTATCCCTTACCTGAGCTAGGAGTATCCCTTATACCTGAACTAGGAGTATCCCTTATACCTGAACTAGGAGTATTCCTTACCTGAACTGCGAGTATCCCTTACCTGAGCTAGGAGTATCCCTTATACCTGAACTAGGAGTATCCCTTATACCTGAACTAGGAGTATCCCTTACCTGAACTAGGAGTATCCCTTATCAGAGCAAGGAGTATCCCTTACCTGAACTGGGAGTATTCCTTACCTGAACTAGGAGTATCCCTTACCTGAACTAGGAGTATCCCTTACCTGAACTAGGAGTATGCCTTATCTGAACTAGGAGTATCCCTTACCTGAACTAGGAGTATCCCTTACCTGAACTAGGAGTATCCCTTACCTGAACTAGGAGTATCTCTTTTACTTGAACCTAACAATGAAGGTAGTGATGAGTCAAAAGAACCATACCTGACAGCCAATCAGGAGCTGCTGAACAAGTTCTGCCTTCTGAAATTGAGCGATGTTAAACTTATAGTGAGGATGACTAGCATGGACGAGAATCTCAAGAGTGGAGAGAAGCATCTTTAGCACGCCCTGCTTCGCTTTGTCCCAGATATTTCTGTTCAGGAGGTAGTGTTGGAAGATGTCTACATTACGTACAACAGCATTGGAATCGATGTTTAACATGATTGGGTTATCGGACAGATTGGTGTGCTTGAAGACCTCACCATCACAGGCTGCTTCCATTAGAACCTGATACAAGATACAAATATAAGTTTATAAAATATTGATTATTAAGTTTCAGGAAAATTGCTTTGGTGGGCTACCTGTGGTAGATCCATTCAACTGAGCAACTGCTACCCACGGGTTATGACTGGCCAATAAACCCAGGAGAAAATGAAATGATCTTTTGGCATTGGATGCTAACAAGCCTACCTTTAGCACGTGGTATCCTATCATGCACTGCGGGCTGAGTAGAATTCTCTTGAGTAGAGCATAGCCTGATTCTTCATCCATTGCGCGTGCGTGGTACTCACAGGTCTTCTGTAGTGACAGCACGATTGATAGAGCATCGGCTTGAGTCTTGTGATCATTAGTCATCTCTACAACCTGGACAGAAAGAAGCGATAAGGTAGGCAGGTAGAGGACAACAGACAGTCAGTCAGTCAGACAGTCAGTCAGTCAGACAGTCAGTCAGTCAGACAGTCAGACAGACAGACAGACAGACGGACGGACGGACGGATGGATGGACAGACGGACGGACGGACAACATACAAATCCATATTTGAAATATTTCATAAGTTAGGTTAGGGAGATTTAACTTTACGCAAATTAGAAACAAAATATAAAATACCCCATGAAGAACCATGCCGTGATTAACGCTGTAGAAATCCGCTGGATGCTTTAAGTCCTACTGTGTTATTCCGGCATAATAAAATAACACACACCTTAGCAAACAAATAGATGAACACCATCATCCCACCAACATCATGTGCCGCTTCAAGAAACGTACTGACCCTCAGAGCCTCGACTTCAAGAAACAGCTTGGCCTCGTTCTGAACAAGGTTTGTTTTAACTGTAGGTTTGTTGGTAACATCAAGATGACTGGCCCTTCGAGGTTTGTCATCTGTGGTTGGTATCCTGATGTTTTGATTGAATACTGTATGACGTACTGGTGTGTAGGACAGCAACAGTTTGCTCTACAAAGAAAAAACATATAAGTAGCACGTGGGTATTTTGTCTGCGCTTGCGTACGGGAAAAACCTAATGCTTACTTATATAAGTATAATCTCATTTAGTACGACCTTAGGTTGAAAACGCACAGTGCAATATATGAAACAAGGATTCCTTAGTGTGGGATCCAAAGCGTTTTTAAAAAAATCTATTTTCTGATATTGATATAGTATGCGGACCCTAACCCTTTGAAAGCTCCTGGACCACCCTAGTTGTCCAATGACGGGTCGAGCGTGATTGGATAGAAAGTAGTGTTAGTTCGGTTTCTGATTGGTTCGCAGAGAAAACCATTTGAGAGTCCTCGAACAGTGTTTCCCCTCTCATAGGACAGAGCCGTGCATTATGAGGTTTCAAGTCTTTGTCTGACAAAAAAAACGTACAGTACAGATGGGCGCACACCTGTATGAAAAGCCGTATCTCACGCTGCTATTGTGTGGTACAGTTACCTTTAAAGACGTCTCCAAATCTGGAATAAACACGTGAGGACTTCTCAGAAATCCAGTACTCAGCCCGGCCGAGACTGACCTCTCAGTTATTGAGAGTCTAGACCATAGTCTGCTTGCAACTAGAAATGGTTGAGAAGAACTGAGGAAAGACAAAACATGACAAAGGCTAAGGCAATGTTCTGCGTAATATCTTCAGTACAACCCTATTAATAAGTAACAAAACAGTCACGTACTCTTGGTGATCTTTAGGAACATAAGAAAAGTCAGCGTGCAGATGTCCGATGCTGTTGTAGTTTGGACCAAGTGAGTACAGGTAGAATGCTTCATCTTTACCAACAACCCAGTCTCCATGTGTGGCCACTCCCTTCTTAACACTTTTAATACTTGTCCCTCCTGGAATAACAAATAATCTCTTGTCGCTAAGGATTTCTACTACTCCATAAACTCATAATTACTAACGGCTACTGGTTGGGACTGCATTGATGTGTTGAATACGACAAGTGAATAAGAATGACTAGTGGTTACTAGTTGGGACTGTGTTGATGTGTTGAATACAACAAGTGAATAAGAATGACTAGTGGTTGCTAGTTGGGACTGTGTTGGTGTGTTGAATACAACAAGTGAATAAGAATGACTAGTGGTTACAAGTTGGGGCTGTTTTGGTGTGTTGAACACAACAAGTGAATATGAAAGAAACTTAAACCCTGTGTAAGACGCGAAAAGCAAGATTGAAAACAGGAAAAAGAACCAGTTAACTGAGGAAACAGTAGAGTTTTTTTTAATCTAAAAAATAAAAACGCAAAAAAAAAAACAAAAAAAAAAGGAGCAAACTTAAGTCTCAGGTCACTCATCCAGGTACTAGCCCTCCTAAGACGGGATTGACTCACTATCTTGAATGTCCAGGTTTTTTCCACTGGGCCACAGTTTTACAAAATTAGCAATTTTCACCCGATTCCGTGCGTGGCAAGTTGTGCAAGGGATTAACCAATATGGTCTGGGGGTTGGCTGGTCTCTCCCCTGATGCTTCGGCTAGAACATTATCCTGCGTAATTCGTGCACCCAAGGGCAGAATGATTTAATCGCCGTCAGGTCCGAAGTCCATACGCCGCCCCAGCTCTGCCGATGTCTCGGGGGTATGGCACAGCGGAATCGAGGTTTATTTTTGGAATTAACTAGATAAATATGGGTTCGAATCCCATCGTGTACAGATAAGATTTATTTTTTTTAAATTTTACCTTTAATTTATTTTGTCATTGGATTCGAACTATCAACTCTCTCGGTAAATAATATTCGAACTCTTATAACTAAGAAATCTCGATCCGGAAAATAGAGTTATTCTTTCCTGATTTCCAGTCTGTTTCAAGTGTCAACACTCACCTATAAAAGCAAGTACATTGCCCAAGTCATATCCTTCAGGTAAAACAGACTTTTCGGCACCATGTCCCTCTTTTTTTGCTGTACTTAGTATCACGTGACCCAACAAACATGCTGACAAGGTACACTTGCCCTCTTCGTACCAGGGGAGGGGTGGGCCAAAATTATGTTCTGTGGTTTCAGTACCGTCCACTATCGACAGAATCTACAAAACAATTGCAATCATTTACATGGTCATTCAAGGGAATTCAGGAAAGATCTGTGAAGTTGCATAATCCATGGTGTGGGCTCCCTGTGGACTTACCTTACAAGCATCATCGTATTCCTTCGTCTCCATACCACCATTAGGAGGAATGTACCTCTGTTTAGACTGAGAGAACGAAACAACCACGTGATGCCATCGACCACGTGATAGACCAGGTATTCTAGTAACTAATTCTTTGACGATATCGTAACCATCAGTACCCCCCTTAGTTGCTTTTGTCCACCTGCAACAAATGTTTCAATATGCATTTGATCTATAATATATGGGTTAGAGGCTTGTCATCGTCACGTGACATGGTCACGTGATATATGGGGTAGAGGCTTGTCATGGTCACGTGACATGGTCACGTGACATGGTCTCGTGACAGCAGTCATACCTGAACAACAGAGAACCACCTGATGGTAGAACCCAGATCTCGAAGAGACCCTTCCTGGAACCAATAGAACAGATATGTATAGCTTCATCACAGGAAGGTGTGTCTGTACCCCGCGTCCACACGTTAGGACAGCTCATCGACCTACTGGACCGAGTACCACGAACCGGTGGAATAGTCACCCCTCGTAATCGAGTAGCTTCTCTTGACATTCCTGGTTCACTCTCAGAAAATCTTCTCAAACTATGCAAGCGCATCCAAAACACGATGCTAAAATCGGGCGGCGGCCATGTTTGGTTTCCATGACAACGAAGATTAATAGCTTTGACTGAGAAAGGTGACGGCAGGTCAGCGGTGTCATCACCAGGACTTGCTTCGGACCTTTGAATATCCTGCCTGTCGCTTGTTTCCACAGAGCCCCCACGTGCGAGTTTTGACTGGGGTTTGGAGCGTCGTGCTCGTTCAGGGCTATTCTTGCCGATTCTAGAAAGTGAACCTTCGGAGTTGGCACCTTCACTTGATGCATCTCCTAGACTTTGAAGCAGGGCGCCTCCTTTGATTCTTTCAAAATATAAGAATAATGAATTCAATAAGTGAATATGTGTTGTTCTCTCCTTTGCCACGAGGGTTTTTCTCCAGGTTCTCTGGTTTTCCTCCCTCCATAAACATTAACATGTGAGTTGAGCGTTGTGTGCATAAAATAGTAAATGTAGTGATAGTGAGTGTGAGTGAAAGCAGGCCTACATCAGCGAAAGCTGACAGAACAAACAGCCTGCGCTAACAAATAAAATAATATTATTTTACATGCGAAAACTTTATGATGAGAGACGTCCTAACGCAGTCTTATCATGAATACCTTTTTATATCTGGTCTTAGTCTTTGAACTTTAGCTTTTCGACCTCCGTGCTTCGACCGCGGGTCCACAGTTTGTAAGCGACATGGAAAAGAGAGTATGTAGGCCGGTCCATGGGTAAACGAAGCTTTGCTGGCGATGTGTGCCAAGCTGTTGCATAGCAAGTCCTTCAAAACAGTCAGGGGAAAAAAAGTAGGGAACGATTAAAGATGGCATGATGAATGTTGTGAATATAAGTCATATCATCTGATATATAACAAAGTCGAGGGTGTCTGTTGTTCGCTCTTATCCAATCAACTGCGAGATATCGAGTAAATACGTGACAATGCCTGGACCAAGCCCTAACCAAGAACAATGTACCCCCGTGCCTCAACATGTCTGACTACTCAATGGAATATTCTACGTATTTACCACTGGTACTGGTTTGGTCTTAAAGATGGCGATGAAATCCTTTAGTTCAGACGCTCTGATCTGGTGGTTGGCAAGATGAACAAACAAATCGAGTACAATTGACTGGAGATCTGCAGGAATAGAAATAATGCAGCTGATTAACTGAGCGTTGATTTGAAATCTGGTGTCATTAGTGCAGGGAATGATACCTCGAAGACTTGTATCATTGCTCCTGAGAACATCTTGATAGCACATCAGGATACTACTTAGTAACCCCTGTATGAACAAAAATACAAAGGTAGTTTAGGTTCATAGTTTTTGTGACTTTGACCGACTGCAAACCACGTGTCTGTAAGGGTGGTGACCGCTGTGTTCCTTGATTACAGACTCATTTACTCAGGGTTGCCTCATTTCGTTGCCTCATTTCATTGACAAATAGCAACGGCAAAGTAAAGAATGCACAACTTCAATAACACAAACAGTTTGTAATTCCACGGACTTTAACTGGAACACATGAATACTCTAAACAAAATATAGGCTAATGATGAGCAACAAAGTTCTCGAACCTAGAGATCTCGAATTATAATTCCATCTATCGGTAGCCTTATCAAGTGGGTTGCTTTCCGTCCACCATGGAGGTCTATTACATTACCTCTTGACACAGTACTCTACAGTTGTGTTCATTGTCTTTAACGAGGCCAAGAAGACACTGGACGGCATGTGTGAGGACTGATAATGACTTGCTGGAGAGTAAAAGATTGATAAGGTTATCGCCACTATATGTCTTATACTTACCATATATATATATATATATATATATATATATAAATTCTCAAGGGCAAATCCGGGGGATCAAATACTGAATCAATGTAACCTAATGGGGCGGTAAAAAAAACACCTCCACCCCTCCCCCCTAATCTGCAAATGCATTCAGATAAATAAAATGTCACGAACCTCGTCTTGGAGCAAGCATCTTCAGGACCATAGGCTGCATTCAGTAACCTAAACAAAAACTGACAAATCTGTGGATAAATGACGAGGCCGTGGAAGTGAACGCTGTTGTCTCTTGACTCTTCACTTTTGCGTCGATCTCGGTTTTTCCTGGGCTGCGAAGTCTGCAGAATAAATGGCATTATTGTTAGTTTATTTTTCCTTTTAACGAATTGGTGGTAATTATTCTGGATAGTGAGAGGGTAGAGTAGTGATGGCGCACTAGACTGACTACCACCAATATGTGGAAAGGCAGAAACAGCTTGTATTACTAGTAAACACTACAGACCTGTCGTACAATCTTGTCGTCATCACAGCTGTCAGAGTTCACCTCGTTATCAGCTTCATAACCATCCTCTTGAGCCTTGCTCTTGCTATTCATTGGTCCATCCATGTCATCATCAATCATCAGCTGTGACCAATCAGCTGCTTCAGTTTCACAAGCTCCGCCTTGACTAAAAAGGTAGCTAGTTTCCATTACCTCGGTTCCATCTTGTTGTGTAAAGCCTGGGACAGAGAGCAGAGTCTTGATGGATACCTTGGTGAAGGAATCACAAAGACCTCGACCAAGTGTTGTTTTTAGGGCAGGTGAATTCAAAACTGTTTGCTCGGTTTGAGACAGCAAGGAATCGATACTTGAAATGCCCTAGGAGATAAAAATTCCCCATTGGAATACACATTACACTAGATAAATGAAAAAGAAAGAAAGATGAACGCTGACAACTCCCCCCCCCCCCCCCCCCCCCCAGCCTATTCGATCTTGGATGATCTGCCCACCTCTCCCTGAGAAGAGAGTTCCCATCATCGTAGTTTATAAAAGATTCTCAACCTACCTCTTGATCCTTCCAAAACCCAGCATACGCCATCCTGATACACACAGCCAAGACAACCTCAAATAAAACCACAGCATCGCTATAATCCTTATCGTTCCTTGGATCGACGGTGAGTGAAGAGACGTAAAAATAACTAAACAACCAGTCCAATAGTTCAAAACTATAACTTGGGCCGCTATCAGCCACAAACAACTCGACGAAAAGTTTATTTGATACCAGTAAGTTTAAACAGGCTTTCCAAACGTGGTAGCGAAGAGTTAGGTTCGCAAGAGGTCTGATACAGTCTTGCTGGTGTTTTCCTGTTGTCTCCTCTTGAGGCTCTACTGGTGAACGAACACGAACGTCAATGTCACTTTGATTCCTCGTATCCTCTTGGATTTTATTATTCAAGCGTTGATCATGAAATGAAGAAGCGTTTCTTTTTTGTTCTGTTTTGCTATCATCCTCTTGGATACCTTCTTGCGTAGCATTTGTAGTGCTTTCAGTTTTAATCTTACTTAGTTCTATTTTGGCAGTATCTCTTAACAGGACTAGAAACGCGCGAATAGCAGTGGCCAACTCCTCTTTACTTGTGCTTTCCTTTTCCTCACATTCAAGCTCCTCATCTTTAGTCTTAACAGTTTTTACCTTCTGAACAGAATTAGAACGATCTTCTAAAGACGCCAGGAATTCAAATACTTCAATAACTAGCGGTTGTAGTTCTTCTTCCTCTAGAAACATCTGCAACTGTGTCAGCCCTCCACAGCTGAAGAACAACCCTTTAGAGGAACTACTGACAAGAAGCGACGGCAAATACCCCAGCAACAGTCTTAAGACATCCTTGGTAAGGTAACATGAACTCGATTGCGACCTTGTTGTTCGTTCTTCTGGAAGACTTATCTTCTCGCGGCTAAGGCAAGTGGAATCGGGTAAATCACTCCCTTTGCTTGGATAATCAGCTTGCACAGGAGATGACTTATTTCGCCGTGAATCAAAGCGGAAGATTGACGGAAGAAGCACAATTCGAAACAGCTCGTCTTTCAGGTTCACAGAGCCCAGTACAACAAGAGGTTTGAGTGACTTTGCTGTTTCAAAGGCTAACACCGAGTCACCACTCGTTAACAATGAACAATATTGTGATAAACAAGACCACGAGGGATACTCTTGTGGGATTCGTGTTACGTGTCTTGGAGACCGCGCAAGCATCTCTCCCCAGACTCCACCATTTCCTTTAGATGGACTTGACTTTGGGGATTTTGAATAGACTTTTTTGGTTCTTGTACGGGATGTGTTCTGAGCATTCGTTTGGGTTTCCTGTGGTTTAGGGGTTACAAATGGATCGTCAAGAGCTGTCAGGATCAATTGGTTAATCAATCGAAGAATCTGCGTCTGTAATAATCGAGGACGTTGAAAATATCTACCAACAAGGAAAAGAAGCGTTAACTTAACATGTAGTCCTAGTTATAGTTAAATCAATAGTGTCAAGTATGCTTACCTGGTCAACAATGGGCCGATCAGATCATCGGGTTTAATGCAGCTACAGACACCTACTTTACCGAGACAAGTGATGACTTGACATGAGAGGTACTGAGTCTTACTTGCCTTGAACATGGTAAGTAATGATGTAACGGGTATCAAGATGTGACACTGATCACCTGGGGACACAATCAACACTAGATAAGTTCAACGTTAGCCACTAGTATCAAGATGTGACACTGATCACCTGGGGACACAATCAACACTAGATAAGTTCAACGTTAGCCACTAGTATCAAGATGTGACACTGATCACCTGGGGACACAATCAACACTAGATAAGTTCAACGTTAGCCACTAGTATCAAGATGTGACACTGATCACCTGGGGACACAATCAACACTAGATAAGTTCAACGTTAGCCACTAGTATCAAGATGTGACACTGATCACCTGGGGACACAATCAACACTAGATAAGTTCAACGTTAGCCACTAGTATCAAGATGTGACACTGATCACCTGGGGACACAATCAACACTAGATAAGTTCAACGTTAGCCACTAGTATCAAGATGTGACACTGATCACCTGGGGACACAATCAACACTAGATAAGTTCAACACTACCCACTAGTATCAAGATGTGACACTGATCACCTGGGGACACAATCAACACTAGATAAGTTCAACGTTAGCCACTAGTATTCCGTCTCTAAAGAAGCCTAAAGGTACCCAACAGAAAACCGTAGATCCATGTCTCACTTACCAAGTGTTCGACTTCGTTTATCATTCTCCATTTCCATATCCCCAGCAGACTCTGAGCTCTCCTCTACATCTGACGTCATCAGATCAACCGGTGGCTGAAATTGTAGGTACGATTCCTCTGACTTACGACGAGTCGGTATCTCAACCTCCACAAGACAATAACTCTTTCCTTTCTTGACCAACGAAATCACCTTCCCAATAACACTTAACATGTGGAATATATTGACTCGAGGAAGATCTCGTATTGCTTGGGGTATTGGTTGAATCACTACAGACTCAGATCCAGGCCCTTCCGCGCGACCTCCTGGTGACGTCACCATCATGTCTTCCATTTTGAGAACGGCTGAGATCACGTGTTCAAAGCCATCGTTGAGCGCGAACTGTTCGAGGAGTTCCCGAGACAGTGCGAGCAAAGATGAATTGATAAGTGTTCCAAATTGTAGAGTTGAACACAAGAAAGAAAGAAGACCTTGAAGAGAACGCGAGAAAAACAACACGTAGTGAAATCGCTTCCACAGCGCAGACTTTCCCAAGCATTCTGACTGACATTCAGAGGAAAGTTTTTGACTTAAATGTTCGATTTCTTCTGCTAGTTCCTCAAGCTGTTCAGCAGTGAAGACGGCATTTGACAAGGCGTTCTCCACGAGGGCGACCAGGTTTTTGACATACGAGCTTTTCACAAGCTGTTTCGCTGACTTTGGATTTTTAAATGTGGTGTACAAGAAAAAAAGGACAGTTCTTAGCATAGATAACTGAGCAGTTACACAAGATGAACTGTCCCAAGCGCAATAGATCTCGTCGAGATCCTCGTTCTGTCCATCCTTTATACAAAGGATAATGTCAATCAATTGACCAGCGGTCTTCATAGTTAAAGTAGTATCACAACTCGAGATGTCACGGCAACATAGGTTCTCTAGCACTGACAGAATTAGGTTAAACAGCTCCAAGGTATTGATGGTAACGTCTTGGCCGCTTTCTTCGGCACTTTCTGCAGTTTCCTTCGTTTCCTTTCCTTCCTTTCCAGAGCTCTCTGGAATTTGACAAACAGTATTTGGTGTTTCTGTACTTTCCACGAGACTTGAAATTCCACTGCTTTGACGATGGAACTGAACCTCATGAGGACTGGAGCTATCACTAGGGTTCGAACTAAGAATCCCCATACTCCCCATGCTGCTTACACTACTTATACTGGTCAAGATATCGCTCTCGTCTGCTACACTTGAAGAATCTGTGCTGTCCTTCAATGGAAGAACAAGACCACAGCTTATTGTAGCATCCTGTTTTGAAGTCAACGTTTTCTCTTCAGAATCATGCAAACTCGCCTGGTTAGTAGAGCTGGCTGGACTAGCGAAACGATCATCACAATGCTTTAAAATCATTTTCTGGATGGTAATGGAATGGTAAGGTTTGGCTTTGGGGTCTCGGAAATAATTCTCCCACTCTAACATCAGCACTTCAAGACCTAAAACAAGATCATTATTATGATTAGGAGTATGAACAAGTTACAATTGGTTGTTTAGTATAGAAGACTAGAATTCCACGCGCCGCCTTCAGTGTATCTCTATTTGCGCGCGACGAACGACCTCTCACGACACGACTTCGTCGCTCGAATAAAAATCTCCTGCCGAAGATTTCGATTTCGGGCAAGTCTAAATAAAAACGATCGCTATATTTTATAATTTATACCTACCTCAGTTCCATTATTGTTTTAGACCAGGCCATTCCTAGCTCTACTCTATTCTCATTCGTCTTTTTACCCTCTACGCCTTTCTTCCCACCTGTTCTCTTTCTATCCATTTCCCAGTCTTTGCCTTTCATTCGTCTTCCCATCCACCTCTCTTTCATACAGTCTTCTCCCTTCCCTACCAATCGTTTTTCTGTTCGTCTCTCTTCCCACTCCTCCCCTTTTCAAAGATTCCTTGTTTCCCATTCTTGTATACCCAGCATAGATATCAGGCTCACAACCCTCCCCCCTCCCCTCCCTCCTCCCAAAAAACAACAACAAATAAACAACATACAGTACCTTGCAGCATGTCATGTCCAATAGGTGGTACTCTAAAGAGCACTGGTAGAATGGTCACAAGTAGGTGTGCTAGTGCACTACTACAACCTGCAATCTGTATCATAAATAAGTATAAGTATCAATATTAATTACTCTTTGGTGGGAATTAAGGGTTGTTGTTGTCTCTCTGTTGATTCAAGGGCTTTTCTCTTATTCAGTTTTTACGGTATTTTTACGGTAGTTTGTCTAGTAGAAAAAACAAAAGAGATAGAGTTGGTCCCATTCTCCACGCCTTCATTTTCGAGGAACGCCTTAGCAAAACTTCAGTTGTCCTCCGTCTTGTGACTTTCGTCTTGTGACTTTCGTCCTGTTTATCAAGGAAAGAAGTGGAGCAATGGATTGGGAAGATGTTTGGGATCAGCATGGAGAAAATGTACCATGGCAAATGCATGTTCCTCATCCATCTTTAGTGAGAAACATTAAAGTATTGACCGGAGGTAAAGAAAAACAGCGGATTCTAGTGCCCCTATGTGGAATGTCAAAAGATCTGATATGGTTGGCTGATCAAGGACATACAGTCGTAGGAATAGAGGCAGTCAGAACACCTATCAAGACATTCTTCGACAAGAATCAGTTAGAATACGATTTAGATGCTATCAACATAGCCCCGTCTGGCGCCTACATATTCAAAGCTAAAACCAAAGATATAACGATCGTAGAATGTGACTTTTGGTCTTTTCGAAAAGCTGCTGTTGGTGGACAACCTTTTGATGCTGTTTGGGATAGAGCAGCTCTTATAGCAATGCTGGCAAGAACCCAGGAAAGTGAAATATCTATAGGGAAAAAGTATTTGCAGGTATTAAGAGATATCCTGACTCCTTGTGGTCGCATACTGATTGAAACCATGCTGTATGATCCAGAAGAAAGGAAAGACAGTTTTGGACCAGCCTTATGCACAAACCAAACACTGAAAGAAATATGTGATGAAGACTGGGATATGGAAAAAGTGGAGTCAATCGCACTAAAACCTGGTGAACGCTTTCAGAATTTTGCCTTTCCTTACAATGTTGAAGTTGTTATACATCTTTTGAAGCCCAAGCAAACATAAGATATATCATTATCTACAGACCAAACAACATAACCATAAACACTACAAGACTATTTTTTCTAGAAATTTGTGTCTTACTTGAAGCCACTAGGGCAAGAGATCTTACTAATAAACAGCCTTGAAAATAACGACTCAATAGTTGCAATAATGAGCCTAATAAATCAATATGACTACTGGGGGGAAGGGGGGTGGGGATGCAAGTTCAGACTTTAATATAATCAAGAGATTATTGATCATACCTTGTTTGCTAGAATGCAAAGAACTTCCAGTAGCATCAACCCTGGTCCCTTACACAGATACTTTACCAGGAGCTCCTCGTCACCTTCTTGACATTTAGCAAAAATAATGTCCTGGAATTCTCTTGCCAATATGTTGCTTACACTATGAATATCCCTACAAGGTATCAATATAACGTTTGCATGATGGCATCATTGACCTCTACTACCAGACTCCCTTGCACACTTTCTTTCATCCAGTCAATATTAGCACTAATTGTCTTACTATTCTCATGAGGGGATACAAATTAAAATGAGAAAAAAATCGCAAAGCATTTTGGTAGTGGGAGTCAAATGATACCATCATGCAAATGTCCTATTGATGCAAATATAACATGGTACTCATTATTAAGGTGTGGAGTGGGGTAGGGACTTTGCAAGCTTTGTCTCCATGCCCTTAGGAAGTAGATATCCATATAAGATATCAATTGACAGAAAGATATCACCTTTGTGATATTAATCAAATTGCTACCTTTATTAAGGTGATAGGGTGTGGTGGGGTGGTAGGGTAGGGGTAATATAAATAATAATAAACTTTATTTAGAGAGGATGACACATGATGCTCCTAGCTTAGCACTGATAAATTTATGGTTTTCTCTGTTTAAAGTCTTTGAATGAGTTGAAACTGCTTTTTGCATGGTCACCTGAGCCACAGTGAAGGTCTAACCATTTGCAGATATTTTGAGAGGAAAGGTAGCACCATCTTTTCAGATATTTAAAAACCTTGGGTGTTGGTCCAGCCGAGGCTTGACCTCACAACCTCCCACAAAATAATCAAGTGCTGTCCAACCGAGCCAGCCGGGAGGTGGCCTTGCTTCTATGCCCCTAGGAAGCTGAGACAGTATGCTCACACTATGAATACCCCTATCACAAGGTGTCAAATTTAGGTTCCAAAATGGCCATCACACAGAAAAGCTGGTGCAAGTAGCCAAGGCAGCCCAAGAGGAACAAAACGTTGATACGAAGTTTTACATTTTTTGCAAAATAGAACATGATATATTGGTCTTCACCACAAACAAGGTACCAATTTCATTCTAAGATATAACTAGCTAAAAACTAGTGTGAGCTGCGTCGGTGTTTCTAATGAAACAGTAATGATGAAAAGGTAAATTATACACCGTGAAAAGATGAAAAAACTTACTGACGTTTCGGACGCTAGTCCTTCGTCGGAGTACGAAGGACTAGCGTCCGAAACGTCAGTAAGTTTTTTCATCTTTTCACGGTGTATAATTTACCTTTTCATCATTACAATTTCATTCTACTAAGCATAAAGAATATAATCAGCTAAAGGCCCTATTACATGTTGAAGTTTGAGCTGAAACTAGTGTGTGATGGTGTTGTGAGACAAGTTTCTCAGGGGTGGTACACAGCACAATTTTATCCTGAAACTTTTTCATACAAGTTTTGGTTGCAAAAATAGAAAATATCTCCTTGCACAACTAAAACTTGTATCTCGAACAATGCCTTGCATTCATTTCATATTTACCCAAATGATGGCATCTTTCCTGTGTGTCCACCTACAGAGGAGTATGTCTTTAGAAACTCTTTGAGAAATAACTTCAAGTACTTGGATTTATCCTTTAGAAAGAAGAAAAACATTTTTCATATTTAATATGCTATAATATACCACATGTACCAATTTCCCTTTGTGTACATTAACAATAAAATGAAATTATACTTGGAGAGTCTTTCATAACGAGCTGTTAGTTAAAAATCATTATGGGAAAGATACTTCCGGTTTAAATAAACCCATTTCCATCCCTTTCTCTTTCGATAGAAAAACAATCTGTTATTCTTTAGTATACCTGGATTACAGATATATAGGATAAGCTGTTCGATGAATATATATATGACGTTTAAGTATCAACAAAGGACGGGAATAGATATCAAAATGCTGGAGTAAATTAATCGATTTATACAGTAGTTTAAAGAATTAAGGTAGTGTTGTAAAGCGCTTTGTATTTTTTCAAAAATTATGCAAAATTTAATAAAGTATGCATGAATCGCTTATTGTAAAAAAAGGGAGGGAAAGCCAAACCGAAAAATAACGGGAAAAATAACACGAATTCGTTGAGAAAAACAAGCGAGTTTGATAAGACTCCATACAGAGACGTGTAGGTATTATGCAGAACTCTGTAAGCTCTTCAACACGCGAACTGTTACTGTGTTTATAATCTACCTACCCCTGGAATAACCGTAGTCAAGTATTGGCTCCAGCATTGCCTAAGAGAGTCTTCTAGCCTGGATTCCTCCATTTTTCTCTTTATCTTATTTATTTTTTAATGTCGAACTGGGTAAATTTGTCTTTCGATCACGTGCATTTTGTCAGCCATGAAAACAGCTGACTTTTGATGTAGAAATACAGTTCTTTCTATTGCATTGCTCCAAAATTCATCTCTTGTGGGTGTTAGGGATGTATAGCTAAATCTTTAGGGAAGATTTGAAATCATACTGAGGTATTTTCGTGGATAAAAAGGCGGCTAAAGTGAGAGTATCATCCTTTCTTGTTGTGATTGCACTATGGAGTTAGAACAAAAACACCGCTGACCACATATGCCTGACAACAGATCATCAAATCATCACTCGTAAATCTGTAAATGGATTTATTGCTCTACTACCAGTAAATATGTCAATAAGACATCACGGAATCTAATTCAGCTCTTTTTATTGTGTCCGTTATTAAGATATTTATATGATCTCCTAACTTTTGACTTGGCTTTTCCTAACCATTAAACTAACTATTAATTATATTTAGCATATACCAACTTGTGTACTTCCTAAGAACGCGCGCGCTCATTGGGTAATTGGAGGTGAATATTGTACGATATTCACCTCTGAATCTCGGAATATTAAGCCGGCAACAAAATGGCATTTGCCGGCAATCGTTTTGCTACAATTTCCAATGAGGAAATTGAAAAAATGAAAGTAAATGCCATTCCTATCAATACTAAAAAGGCAACGAAGCATGGTCTAAAATGCTTTGCTAAAAGTTTTGCGTGAATTTGTCACACAAACTAAAAGTTTCTGTTTGTTTGTTTTTATTGAATTATTGTATATAAATATAAGTTACTCGTACACAAATTGGCATATGCTAAAACAATTATTCGCCTCAGGCTCAGTGAATATGGAAAAAATATTTACCTCGCGTCTCGGTTAACCACAACAACAAATAAAAAAGAATTATTTTTAAAAATGGTAATAAAAAGCGATTATTTATTTATTTTTATATAAAAATTCAATATATCGTATAAGATAAAGAAAGATTCCAGATTGTAAGGAAACTTTTTTTTTTAAAGTTGATAATAGGTTTAGGTTTAGTTCCCAGAATGTTCTTCAGTGAAGATACCCAATGACAAGGAAAAAACCTTTTATCCCAGGCATAATGCTATCTCTTTTCAAACCTCTCGTCAACGATTCTTGGATTGAATATTGCCCTGCAAGCGTTTCCGACAGTAAAGATTACAACCGCAGTACAAATAGATATTTCATATATATTCTCATACACATATAAATAAAGACATAGTACTAAAGAGATTGACGCATGGCTCTGAAATGAGAAAACATTATTGAGTCAACTCAAAAGGGCCTAGTCTGGGTAGGACCAGAACGCAATGAGTGTCAAAAGCATCCGGTAATGAACCAAGTACCCCTGTCTAGATGAGTACTAGTTACTTTATATCAATCATACTAGGACTACATGCTAGATAGACGATTGAAAATGCGTCCCTGACGTCTGTTCTAATGTTCCAATGTTTGGAACTCTGATTATGACATCATTCTGTGTCGCGGTCTTACTGTCGTCATCATCATCTGTCTCATTTCCTATCTCTGGAATTGCATTTTTCGTTTCAGTGTAGGCATTCCTCGCGATGTCATGCAGACGCCTTTTTTCTGTTGGTCCCGTGTTGTCTACGAGCTCTGAGAAGATACTTTGGTGGTTTTTAAGAAGGAGGTATGGGACGTCGAATTCTTTAAGGCGACC
This sequence comes from Actinia tenebrosa, assembly GCF_029948245.1. Lineage (NCBI taxonomy): Eukaryota > Metazoa > Cnidaria > Anthozoa > Actiniaria > Actiniidae > Actinia > Actinia tenebrosa. The sequence continues at coordinate 10,328,741 of NW_028292572.1, forward strand.
TGCATCGAGAACCTTAAACATCGAAAAGATGAATGTTACGTTAGTGATAGACCGATTCATGGAAGGTAAATCTCTAGTCGCCGAGTATAGTTTGCATAACGTTTCTTGTTATTCATCTTTTTTCCTTCTTGCTTTCCTTCCTTCTTCATTTCAATTCCTTTCTTTTTTCTTTCCTTTCCTTCCCCACCCTTCCTTCCTTTCCTCCCTCCCTCCCTCGCTTCCTTCCTTCCATTCTTGCTTTCTTTTTCTTTCTTTCTTTTTTCTTTCGTAAGAAAATTCCTTTCAAATACGTGAAAGCAACTGGAGTACAAACCATGACTCTGTCAGAATCCATGATGGTATGAAGCCGATGAGCGATGGTCAACACGGTACAGTTACGGAACTTGTCTCTGATTGTAGACTGGATTAACGTATCGGTACTGGATAAGGAAAAAAAATACAGGGCTCAAACACAAGTCAGTGGGGGTAGTTTTCTTATGAATGGGACGGCACTTATACGGTACAGCATGTCGTAACAATTAAATGGCTTTTTCTACTGAATCGTCCAATCACAACACGGAGTTTCTTTGATGGTAAGTAATTGGCTGTAATCAAAGGGAGGTCACAGCTTTACTTACTTTGGGTCTACATTAGCAGTCGCCTCATCAATAACTAGAATTCGACTGTGTCTCAAGATGGCGCGTGCCAAACACACCAATTGCCGCTGGCCAACACTGAAGTTAGATCCAGATTCAGCCAACTCTTCGTCAAGTTTGTCAGGAAGATCTTCAACTGCTTTCTTCAACTGAACCTGAAAATATATCTCATTGAGTAACAATCTCTTGCAAATGGAGACATTCATGAAACATACCTCTTCTAGAGCATTCCAAATTTGGACATCAGAATGTTTATTGAACGGATCAAGGTTTTTCCGCATCGTCCCACTGAACAGAACAGGATCCTAATACAAATACAATAAAACTCATATTCACTCAATCTGCTGGCAACTATGATTTCAATGGCAACTTTACTCTTATTGAGGATGGTATACCTGTGGTATGATTGACAGTTTTCTCCTCAGGTCCTTCAGTCCAATATCCCGGATGTTCATATCGTCTATCCTGATGACTCCCGTTGGTTCCGCCAAACGAAACAACGTGGATAACAGCGATGATTTACCTGCACCAGTCCTACCTACAACACCAATCTAAAGGAGAATGCGTGACATGATTGGTTAGTATGCTGCCTGCTAAGCAAGAGGTCCACCGCAGTGACCTTACCACACATTTGTTTTAAGGTGCAAGTGTTCTGCCTGCTAAGCTAAGCAAGAGGTCCATAGTTTGGTCCTCAGTGACCTCACATAGTTATTTTAGAATTAAGTGTGGCTTGGTTGATAACTGTGTTGCGTACTAAGCAAGAGGTCTAGTTCAATTCCTCGTGATTCCACGTAGCTAAGGCTTCAGGTATTCTACCCTCGTATAGGTTTACGTTTTTAAAGAATACCAAAAGATATAAATCCTGCCTACCTTTTCTTTTGGTTTAATGACGCAGGAAATGTGATGCAATACTTTTGGTAATCCTTTATGATAAGAGAAGGACATGTTATTAAACTCTATTTGGCCCTCGTTCGGCCAGTTGTCTGGTGGCTTGACATCAGTCTCTTGAGGTGCTTCATGTTCAAGGTGGTAGTACTCAACAATCCGCTCAACAGACGTCATCTGAATCAATCACAACCAACAGATTTATCAGGGATATTCCAGTGCCTTTAAATAAATCCATCCATAGAGTAATCCTTCCTTCTTTACAAAACAATCCTTCCACTTACCAGGTTCTCAACTTCAGCACTTTCCTCGATGAACGGCTGAAAGGTGGCAGTCAGCATGATGGCATAGCTGACGTTCAAACCCACTATTCCTGCACTTAAACCTACAACTGCACAAATAAATAAATAAACATACAAATATGAAGACAAAGAAATACAAAAACTATTGGCAGTCAAATAATTATGCATCTAAAACCCGAGGCACGCCACAATAATATTTACAAGTTTTCATTTATTGCCCATTAGTGGAGTTCGACAAATCACTTGATTTGCCGGCATGCACTTTTCTGTTAATTCTTTGAACGTAATTCGTTAAAGTATAGTCAACAACCTCCCTTTCAAAATTACCTACCATCTTTAATAACAGGTGAAATCAAAGCCACGAATAGCAGAAATACGACACACAGAATATGTAGTCTAAAGGACAACCAGGCTTGACCGGAGATGTAAGTAAACCAAGCTCGAGAATGAGCGTCCTGGAACGATATGAACTGATCCTTGAATGTCTCTTGTACACCAAATGCACGAATAGTATCCAACCCAAGTAGAGTGGTGGAAAAATGACCGAACAAGGGACTGCGACCTGAGGATAACCAAACTATATCAGTATTGGGAAATTGGATGGAATGGGATAAATGGGCAGACGGACGGACAGATGGATGGAGGGATGGATGGAGGGATGGATGGATGGAGGGAGGGAGGGAGGGAGGGAGGGATGGATGGATGAATGGATGAATGATCAAGAACACCTTCCACTACTTACTTATTGCCTCAATCCTCTTGATTTCTCGTGAAGATTTCATGAAGTAGTTTCTAACCAAGATGAAAATCACAATAACGGGAAAGACAACCACCAGCGTGACTGGATTTGTGGCACCAACAAGAAACAAAATACCTAAGCATGTGAATCCAGTCTGGAATTACAAATAGAATACTTGGTTAACAACATATGGCCCTTGCTTGCATGGAGCAGACCAAAAGGGAAAGAATAGAGAGAGAGAAAGGACCAACCAATAGGACGTCACATAGGAGCCATGGAATATTGTCATCCACCACACTGATATCTTTAGCAAATCTGTTTAGAATACGACCTGAAATAACAATCATTGCCATTTCATGTAGTTATTTACAAGATATTACTCAAACAAACTCAATTGATTACTTGATTAAGTGTATTAAAAAGGTACGGACAGAAGAAGAGCGCATAGTTTTTCGACACAGTGTTTCGATGTCATCCATTCTATGAAAATTAACTTTCTCTTGTCCAATGTAATAAAAATATCGTCGTCAATCTCGCTTGGTGATAAGGCATAACCTTTTCTGCGATAGCAAACGTGGTGCATTATGGTCTAGCTTGGGTACCAACATATTTTGTTCATTATGTCTTATGGTGTTGTCTGTACCCAAACTAGATCAGAATGCACCCTGTTTATCGAAATCAGAAAAGACCACTGTACCTACCTATTGAATTATTATCAAAGAAATACATGGTCGCCCTCATAGTACTTGCAAGCATCTTTAAGTGAAGATTTCTAGACGCTACTATAGTCATAAGGAAAAATAGCTCAACACATATTATACTGAGAAAGAAAAGACCAATGACAAGTGCTGCGTAGACACCAAGGTAGTAATTCCGATCAGGACGAGTAGGACTGGACATGTTGGAAGAACTGTTCCGTGCTTGAAGGATCACGTGGTATGATTCTTCAACGTTCGTCCTGTATGTATGGAAAGTAAATCAATCGTTAATGATGATGGACGTACCGTAACCCTGGACGTGCGATAAGTCAGTACCGTATGTTTTCCACCCACTTTTACTAAAACCGCATTAACATATTAATACTAATTGTTAGAACTCACCATTCTGCGAGCCATAGATCACAGCACATAGCAACTACCTAAAGAAAAGAATGAATAACGTAAAGGTAGGAAATCAGTGACGATATGTGCATCTCATTAAAAAAATCCTTTAAAAATGAATACCAAAAGTCCTCCCACCTGACACACGGCAAAAAGAAAAACAACGAAGATCCCCAGGCCTAGGTTATGAAATGATCTAAGATATGAAAGATATGTCTTAGCACTGACAGCCCCTTCTTGCTTTTCTTCTTCTGGTAACAGGTCTTCTTTCTATTAGGAAGAAAAAAACATTGGTATAACTGGGAATGGTTTGGGATAAGAAGAGACTGTTTCATTGTCAATAACAACAGTAGCAGCAACAACATGACAAGTACATTCAACACTAAGTGCATTATTCTCTACAATATCATCGCAAACGTGGACATAAGCAGCAGCAACAACAAAAGCAACTGCAGCAATAACAGAAGCAGCAAAAGCAACAACAACAACAATCAAGCGCAATAACTTCAGGACTTGTGACAGTTTCCTTGAATCAAAATACAAACCCCTACCGTCTACACAAGTTTGATTGAATCCAAACACAAGTCTGAATGAAAAGGCTGAGGTGTGTGAACGAACCCCTTTACTCACATAAACCGAGGCAGATGTAGCTGCAGACATGACAGACAAGTTGCTTTCGATTAGCTTGGTACTCCTTAAGCAGACGCCACCTTGTTCTGACTTCTGTCTGCTAATGTTCCTTGCGAACCGATGTCTGATCTTGTCATGTTCTTCGTGCTCGTGTTCTAGAGCTACTTCTTCTTTTTCCTCATGTGTTAGTGAAATAAAATCCACCCCAGCTTGGAGTAAGTTCTGATAAGTGTCTTGACCTACGCATCTTCCCTGCATTGAAAAATAACGTTTGCGAGCATAGGTCTTCTGAGTTCGATAAACAAGATGCATTATTGCCTTGCTTCGATACAAACAACACCATATAAGGCATGATATGCTCACACCACAATGCACCATGTTCGCTACCTCAGAAAAGGTCTATTTCTCTAAAAGTAAAATTGTTATAAGTACCTCAGTCAGAACTAAGACCTTACTGGCTTGCTTCAAGAATTGAAGCTGATGTGTTACAAGAATACGAGGCTTGTCAGCGAGATAACCACAAATACACCTTAAAAAGAATAAGAATAACATATGGGTATACAACAACCCACAACAACACAACAACAACCCACAACAACACAACAACCCACAACAACACCTCTTCCATTACTTCCTTATTTTTTGTCAACATTCCCCTGTTTTCTTGGAATAGGATGTTGAGAAAGATAATCTTGCAAATGAAAATTTGTTTTCTTTGAGAAAGTGTCGTTGTCGAAAAGTGCTCCATGTGCTCCGTTCGTATCCTGTATTTCCTACGCATGCGCAGTAAGGTTTTCACCCTTGTGAAAAAAAGTAAATCTGTTTTGAGATGCCTTGTTTTCATGTCTGTACCTATCGTCTAAAAAGTAAAGATACTATTGGACTACTACTATTGGACTATTTTTATTACCAATGCTATTGACTAAATTCGATCACGTGATACACTTAAGATTCCAATCATACTTATCAAAGAGATGTCTTCCTACATTAGCATCTACAGCACTGAGAGGGTCGTCCAGCAGGTATATATCTGCATCAGAATATAAGGCCCTGTCACAGTAGAACAAAAACCGTATCAGTTGAAAGAAAGGATTGATTTTTCTTTTGTTCGGTAGAAGAAATTCATGACTAGGTATGAAAAGATAACAACGCTGCACTGGGGGAGGGGGACTAGTATGTCACAACTAGGTATGAAAAGATAACACTGCACTGGGGGAGGGGGACTAGTATGTCACAACTAGGTATGAAAAGATAACAACACTGCACTGGGGGAGGGGAGCTAGTATGTCACGACTAGGTATGAAAAGATAACAACACTGCACTGGGGGAGGGGGACTAGTATGTCATGACTAGGTATGAAAAGATAACACTGCACTGGGGGAGGGGGAGCTAGTATGTCACGACTAGGTATGAAAAGATAACAACACTGCACAGGGGGAGCGGGACTGGTATGTCATGACTAGGTATGAAAAGATAACAACACTGCACTGGGGGAGGGGGACTAGTATGTCACAACTAGGTATGAAAAGATAACACTGCACTGGGGGAGGGGGACTAGTATGTCACGACTAGGTATGAAAAGATAACAACACTGCACTGGGGGAGGGGGACTAGTATGAATTGTGCATTGTGCAACAAAGCACTTCATGGCACGGCAACCTAAATAGTGAACACACGCTCGTCTTCTAATATTAGGAAAAACTCGTCATGTCCTATCAATCACATAATAATATATAATAATATATATTAATATGAATTTATCTTTTGGCGAATGCTGTACCTTGCCAAACCTATTCTTGCTCTCTGTCCTCCACTAAGAGAAACTCCTCTTTCACCTACTAATGTCGTGTCACCTTCAGGGAGAAGTTCGATATCCTGTATAACAAGATAGAAAACAAGGGGGTGTTACAAGTGGGAAAAGACACAAAATCATGCTGTGCTGCAATGGTTGATGCAATAATTACTGGATTCTATCGTGAGGCCATATGAATCCTCCAGTTTCAAGTTCTTAGTTGATAGGGGTTGCCTTGATTTGTAAGAATATCAATGTGTTTAAAGGTTTTAAAGCGTTTGTATGTATTTGAAGGCAAGCGTTCTTTACTTTTACCGTTGATATAATATTTCGACATTGAAATGAGGCTAACCCTGAGAAAACGAGTCTTTAATGACGAAACACAGTGGTAGTGAGTGTTGACCTACCTGTTCCAACGCGCAGACTTTGATGACCTGTTTATAACGCTCTTCCTCATACTCTTTACCAAATATGATGTTATGACGTAACGAGCTGTTGTAGATCCAGGCCTGTTGAGACGCGTAAGCGATCTTGCCTTTAACATTGATGGTGCCTGACGTCATTGGGAGCTCACCCAGTATGGACATCAGAAGAGAAGACTGGAAATAAAACAGACGCGGGAAAACTAAATGAATGATATCTTTAAAAAGTAGGCGTGGTTAATGGCTTATTGCATGCTGTAACTTGTGCAACGCGTGCCTCTACAATGCCCTTGAATAGCATTTCATCTTGATGACTATTCAGTCAGTTACAAGATACATCCCAAGACTTTGTTCAATCAAATTGTACTCGATTAAATTGGACACATATCAATGTACACAATGTAACTAAGTGGAACAAAAAGTAAGTTTGACCGCCCTTTCGGCGCCCTTCATGTCAGTAACGATAGCCATGGTTCAACCATGGCTCAATATCACAGTCAAGGCAGGATTACCAAAAGCAAACAGAACCATTATTTACCTTTCCAGATGCTACAGGACCAATCACCCCGAGTAGTTCGCCCTATCAGTGATATAACAATAATGTATTAGAAGTAAAACGGCTTTCAGAGAAGCTTTCACGTGCTTTCAGTTCGACGTCCTTATGCTGCCCACTGCTGTACTTGCAGTGGTGATTAGCGATGACAAGTTTTAAAGAAGATAGTTTTGTCTCCAATAAACAAGATGGATCTGATTAGACTTCCTCGTAGCCACTATCAGTTAGAAAGTGTCGCGTGAACGACACTCATAGCGGCTGCGAAAAAGACTAGGATCTGATTGGACTGATTCTATGTTCTGTTTACAGACAGAAGACAGAAGGAACAAATCATGGGCTTTCACAAGGACTTCTGATAAATACTGGCTTCTTCGAATCATGGAAGACAAAGTAAACACTAAAAGCCATGAAACTAAACTTGAGATATGTGGATGGTACTTACTGCTTTGACTTCAAATGACACATCATCTAGTGTAGGACTTGCAATTTTCTTCAATAGAAAATATACAGATTAGTACGAAGCAACATCTTGATGATGATGATGGTAATGGAAAAGGGGGAGACTCAAAAATAAAGGTTGAAAAAAATTTCAGGATGTATTGATGGGGAAAACAAATTTTACAACTTACTTTGTTCCAGTTGGCCGTCACATTGTCAGCTTTTACTGTGCAGTCTTGAAGTTTTGGTCTCAACTGTGAAGTGATAAGGCCTTTTGACTGCATCTCATCAAGCAACAACAGCTCCTACACGTACACAAAGTTACACATTAAATACAAAACTGAAGAGGTCAGCGAGTAAAGTAAAACGTTGACCTCCCCACACCTGTTTCAAAAACTATTTATAGACTCCTTACATGTGACATCAAAGCAAACTCAATTTGGAGGCAGTAAAAAATACAAGAATTTGAGTCTCATGAGAATTTAAAATCTCTGTTATGTCCTCCATTTCTATGTGCTGCAAGGGGTCTATTGTACCTTGGCAGTACATTAGAGAGATCACGGTGTACCCAGTGTAAAGGCGCTTATAATTGTCCATCTCTCACTGCTGAGGGTGTGGGATGAACCTACCACCATATCTGAATAGTGGTCAGTGTTTGGTAGTTCTCTCCTTAGTTACGAGTATACAGCAGCTAGGTATTACCAGTTTTCTTCCTTCACTAAAAGAACGTCTTATTCATTATTTGGTTCTAACTTCAAATTTTTGATTTGTTGCCAGTGTCCAGCGTTATAACAGAGCGTGAGAAAAAAAACAAGCAACGATTTAAAAGACATACCTCCATACGAATAAGTGATGCTTTGCTTTCATTCAGCAATGTAATGGCGATTGGGAAGTACATTGCCATGACAACACGAATAGAGTTGAAGAGAGACACACAGGTGAATACTTTAGAAGCAGTCAGAACCTCTCCTGACATCACGTACGTAAGAAAGGTAATAAAGCTGATTAAAGCAAGAGAGCTGAAGAAAAATGATGCAAATAATCCATTCGCCAATGAGGTTCGTAGAAACCATTTGAGCTCGTTCCTTGAAAATAAAAAAATATGGACACCTAAGAAAAGAGATTTATATGCTCTAATCTTTCACTAGTGGAACCATATTATACTTGTGCAACACTGTGAAAGAAAACCCAAAGTAACATATGATCTGTATTAGCAAAGTCATGCAGAATGTCATTTTAGGATACACAGTACACAAATTCATTTCATTTTTGAATAAAACAAACTTAAGAAGAAAAATAAATAAATAAATAAAACGTGCTATGGGCTTTTAGAGAAAAGGACCCGATTGTGTCTTGTGCATCCTTAAGAGAAATAAATCCCTCTAAAACCATTTGTCAGCAAACAGCTGGCACTGTTGCACCATCTCTCAACCAACCCAGTTTGTGCTGTTCTCCATGCTTTTTGTTTATAACATTGGTACACAATATTCCTTAGAGTGATGACATACTTTCTTAGTTTAGTGATCCATTCAGTAAAGGAGTTTTCCCAAGTGTACATTTTAATCACTCTCATCCCAGCGATGACTTCATTCATTATCTTTACTCTCTCGTCCATCCATATCAGTGCTTTGGTTCTATATATTATAGAGATGGGTTAAAATAAACATCAAATAGAAGAGCTGTATCAACTAAAAATAAACTACTGGTCAACCAGAAGAATAGAAGATAGTGGACGGTTAATCAGATCATTTTCTATTCTTGTCTTGGTGATGTTATTATATGAATTTTGTACATTTCTTTGAAAAGGCAGGACTTTTCATGGTCACTATATATGTTGTGATGAATAGAATCACCGGCTATCATCATCATCATCACCATCATCGTCATCATCATCATCATCATCATTATCATCATCATTATCAACATAAACATTCAACACTTTTATTATCATTATTATCATCATTCTCAGCAACATCAAGATCAACATCCTCATCATCACTGCCATTACCAACATCATCATTATCATTACTACCACCACTACAGTCATCATCAATTCTGATGTCCTACAATTCAAAAGCTTAGCAATAAACATTCAATACATACATAAAAAGCTGTTCAGAGTAATGATTAATGCATTAACAACAAGAATACTGAATATGTGCCATGCATGGTTCTTTACAGTCACCTAAGCCATGCTCTAAAGAAACGTCCTTACCTAAGTGTCATTAACAAAGTACCCATTTTGATTTCCATCGGAGCAAGACATATCAGCAAGCCCATCCCTGCTACAGCTGCCATGCCAATCTGATACCACAGCAAGACCAACACTACCACAACCTCTAATGGACCAAGAATCAGATAGTGTAGAAATGGTGCAGTCTGGAAAAGGAAACAATGGCATGTAAAATATGACTTTAGAATAATGAGCCATGATCTACAGTCAGCCAAACATAGCCTCCTTCAAGAGACAAGTTTGATTCTTACAGTCATACACTGCTACCTAGATTTCTTGATCTAACATCAACGTACCCAGTCAAACTTCTGTGTATCAGATGACACCAAATTAACAATATTTCCAGTTGTTGTTGAAGCAAGTGCAGCATTACTAAGACGTAAAGTCTAGAGTGAAGAGAAAATAAACAAATAAAAAATTAATCAAAGCTTGTAACACACATTTCCACATGTTTCAATTAGTAAAGGTGGGGTTCCTTCTTACCCCTCCAAAAAAAAAACCAATAAAATCCTCCTTACCCAAAAAAAATCAGTAAACCAAAAATCTCAAATATTTTATATGAAACACACACAGTCTGTATATGCTTGGGGACTTGCAGGTGAGCAGCTAAGAAACCCAAATGGTTGCGATTCAAAGAACATATTTTTTAATGTTTTCAATACCACTAACCTTGCTATAAATAAGAGAGGTACAAGCCACCCTGACTCTCATTCCATAAACATTTCTCAAATAGGAGAATGGAGTGTTGAAAATTGTAATGAGAAATCCACACAAACCAAGACCAGCAGCAAACAGATATGCATCTCTAGCTGGCATGGTAGAGTCTTCAGAGAAGTAGGTAATCAACTGCCCAAGCAACATAGGTTGTAGGATACGCAAGCCATCCTTTAACAGTATGAGATTACTTTTCAGTTATCTATGTAAACTAGACTTTAAAACCCTAGCCATTATCTTAAATCACAATCATATATATTCAATTGGTAGCAGATATAAAAGAAAGAATAATTGTTGCAGCATGAAGCAAGATTATTGCTGCACCCATGAAAACAGTCTATTTAAAAACATGTTACACTGCACTGCAAACTTACTGCAAAAATGGCCAGTATCCCAAGTGCTGCATATCCTTTACCAAAAGCTTTGACCAAGGCTTTAACTAAGCTAGGTTTCTTAACTTTTTCATTATTTTGTGACCTGCGAACTTCATTTTCCCATTCACTGTAAAAGAAAAGTTAAAAGTGTATGACAGCAGAGCATAGTTTAGAGTTGGGGTCTAATCTGAGGGGTCTGAGGTTTAATGCCCTCAACTCCTGACAATTCTAAAATTTAGGCTCTCAGAAATGTGATTTATAGCCACATGGTTTTGAGGATAATAGGATGCTTGCATGATGGTGTAATTTGACTCCCACTACCATAATGCTTCATGAATTTTCTTCCTTATTTAAATTTTGTATCCCTCATGAGATTAGTAAGACAATTGGTGCTAATTAACTGAACATCCTATTGCAACGTAATTTATTGCATTAATAAAGTCATGCTAAAAGTTTTAGGCAAATCAAAAACTCAAAATGTGGGTTGGGAGCAGGGCTCAGCTTCCATCCCCCCCCCCCCCCCCCAATCCCCACCATTCCTATCAGCTAGAACAGACATAACTACCCATGGAGGTAGTTAGCAATGATTAGCGCATGTGGTAAAAAAAATCCAGCCATTATCTCAAAGTTGCCAAGGCCATGCAAACATAAAAAATAAATGGAGAATATTTCCACACATTTTTTATTTTAATCCTAAAAAAACATGCTGGGTTAATTAATATTAAAGATAAAATATTAATATTATTTACTTTTGAAGTTTATCACACAAGGTGCCTGTCTGGTCGGGTGTCATGAGCCCATATAAGTCACTTGCTTCTAGAGGTCGCTTGGCACCAAGCGAAAGAAAACTATTGAGCCACCTAATGAAAAAGAACAATATTAATAAACCAACAAAGGATGAGAAACCTTATTGATGAACCAATGTTAACAAAATAAGAGATAAACACATTCAAAGGGATCAGTGCTAATCCATGAAAACTGGTAATCTAAATCTTTAATTCGTGGGGAACGTCATGACACATTTCATGATATAATATTTAATGCTTTATTTATCAATGACTGCATTTCAGTAGTTGTTTTTCTCTTATTTAGACTAGCTCATATATTCTCTAGTTCTCAACAAGAGCAAACGTTTTTCTCTTGACTACCTTTATCTAAATTTAGTGGAAATGACTATTACCATAAAGTAATATATTTTGACAAGAATGAAGCAGCTTTCATAGGTGTTGGGATCACACCAGCACTGTCTTTTCTGCCTCCTAACAAATCAGCACTGGCATCATCCTGCTTATAGCTTCCATCATCATCATCACCTTCATCATCATCATTCTGCTTGTCAAAAGGTTTCTTATCTAAGTTGCACAAACTACCACTCTGATCTTCTTGATGATTCATCTCTTCTGATAAACAAACTATGTACTTTGCAACAACAACAACAACAAAAACAGAAATATGTTACAGCAAAATATAAACATAGACAACATAGATGTAGGGTTTCAAAACATTTATGGTTTAATATGGCTATAAGGCTTGAGTTTGCTGGGTTATCTATGACAAATGGTTATTTGTTTATAAGACCCCTATCTCCCTTTTTAAGAAGGCTGTGCCATGCCTGCCTGCAATAAATAACCCTAAAGGCTTAATAAAGCTTCAGATATTAATGACTGTGAAGTACTCTAGAAGGTAGTGGGAGGGGGCTTAAATTTGAAAATTAAGTAAACTAGCATGTCTAACGTGCTAAAGTAGAGTACAAAAACTAAATGTGTGCAATAGTTATCACTATTTAGTAGAAAATAGCACTAATTAAACAAGAGAAAACAATAGAATTAGCATAAGATAACATTACTTAGTGATTTTGTTGCACACATTTAGTGTTTTTACTCTAGGAGGGCTGCATGAGACTTTCGTTAGCAAAAAGGGCTATAAAACCACACCCTGTGTAAACAGAACATTCAGGACAAAGATCATGGCTTGTTCTAGGATTTCTAATAAAACCTCGAAATAAATTTTACGGTTGATTTCTTTGCCCTTTGCAAGCTTTTAAAAAGATTACTATACCTTTACGTATACCTTGCTGCCACAATGGTAGTATCGATGGTTCCGAGGTTATACTATACTATATCTATGGCCTTCCTGTGGTGTTGCATGGGGAAACCGCTGAGAAAAGCGGACATCAAATGACATCATGCAAGACTGACGAGGAGGGGGTGAAACTATTTATTTCTTATTGAGATATTTACTAATTAAATCAAAGATTACTAAAATTGTTACTTTTCTCATTCTTTAACATTGCATGATTTTAAGATAAAAGTGCCAAATTGTAGAAAGTAATTCGCTTTCATACATTATTTTGAGAAACTAAATTATAATCACTCTCCCCTCCCTAACAAATTATCCATGTAGGTACACTGACTATTACTTAGTCTTGTGTATTGTCGTTCAAGATGCCTGTACAAGTCTACAATGTCCCGATTATTTTGCCAAGTTTGCGAAGAGAAGAGTCCATCCACCAGATTATTGACTCTTTGGAGTATCTCGAGAAAATCACAGAAGACATATTTTCTAAAATCAGCTCAAGAGTTGGCGAAAATCGTGAGAGACTCGCTTCCTTGAATCAAAGGGTGGACCTTGCACAGGCCAAAATAGACAGAATAAAAGGAATTAAAAAAGCTACAAGAGTATTTTCAAGCGCTAAATACCCAGCTCCACCGAAGCTGGAACCGTACAAATCTCTGTACTCGACGGAGAATGATCTTGAAGAAATCAAACGACAGAATTACCGTCTAAACTCAAAGTTTACTGCAGTGGATGAGAAGATCATGAAAGAAAAACTACAGTTCTACAATGTAAACTTGGACATCAAGAAAAAGAACGATGAAACCAAAGAAGAAGGCCTTGGTTCTATTCCTAAAAACCTTCATTCTGTCAGTTCACTTCTTCTGTTCAATACTACTGAAAACCCATACAAGAAGTATGTGATGTTAGATCCATTGTCTGGAGCTGTTACCAAGACAAGGAGTAATATAGAAGAAGAACAGGGAATAGGTGCTGCTCCAATCACTATCACGCAAGGAGATGAGATTGATAGATTAGCAGCAACTAATTACTTTTATGTTCCTAATCTTGGCGAGGTACCAGAGATTGATGTACCAGTGTATTTACCAGATTTGCCTGGTATTGCAGATGACTTGGCATACAGGTATGCAGTGTCCCCAGGGAAGGGGGTATTTGATCTGCTCCTAGCTGTGAACTTTGATGCACACATACATATCACAAATCTGTTCCACAATAAGAATATGTGGGCATCATACCAAATTTACTCTATATGACAACCTTGGGACCCCAACAGTCTTCTACTATTTAATTGTCTGGCTGTGTTTCCAGCGTATTTGGTCTTTATAGTGGAGTGGTTAATAGGTTAACACATCAGACTAAAATACCAAAGACATGGGTTAGATTCCTGCCAAGGCTGTTTCATCCATCACACCAAAACAGCCCATATCTTTTAACATTTCTATTTGACAACCATGTATTTTTATTCATCATTCAATAATGTCTTCATAACATCTATATTTCAGTGCTGAGCTTGGGCCATCCATTGCACCCTCAGTTCCACAAGGACTAGACCTTCCTGAAATAGCTGAAATAGAAGTTCCAAAGATAGACCAAGGGGCTCCACCACCACCACCACCAGCTGATGCAGGACCAGCACCACCACCCCCACCTCCACCACCAGGAGGTGTCCCACCTCCTCCTCCTCCACCCCCTCCTCCTCCTCCTGAAGGGGTTCCTGCAGCTCCTCCACCACCTCCGCCATCAACAGAAATAGGTATCTAAAATTACATTCCAAATAGAAATCCTTTACCATACATGTATGTCAGTAGAAGAAGATACCCAATTTACGTTTTGCTACATCTTTTGAGATCTTGGATCAGGCTACAAACCAGTTTTCAATCGAGGATAAAAAGAGGCCATCCATATACTTTGAGAGAAACCCATCTTAAACCAACATCTTTATCATGTTAATTTCAAACTTTTTTGTAATTTTAATCTTCAGTTCATTCACTAGTTTCAGGGCTTCAAATAATGGCCCCTTAATTGCAAGTCTTGATGACCACCAAAACAAGTTTTAGATCAGTCACACCTCGTGTTTGCTCAAAGTTTTTGGCTGGACAAGTTCTAATCCTAGTCGGGTTTTTTAATTGTCCAATGTCGTGCCATTATCACCCTGTAGACTATATATTTATATTCACATTACATATTCTGTTACATTCATTACTAATGATGGCAGCAGCTCTGCCAAAACTTTTCTAAAAAGAATTGTCATATTATTTATATCATGTGTTTTTTTCTCCTAAGGAAAGGTTATATAGTTTTGAGAATTTTGTCTCCGATCTTACAGAGCCTAGTGCTTTTTCAAGTGTAATATGTCACATGACTTATCGAACATTATACTCTTTTTTTTAGCTGCAGCTCCAACAGCTGCACCAGAAAATATACCAGAAGAAGTTCAATCTGATGGGCGTGCAAGTCTCATGGATGCAATCCGTAAATCTGGTGGCCGTTCAGGCGCAAAGCTTAGAAGTGCCAAAGAGAGAAAAATGAAAAAGAAAGCAGAGAAGGAACAAGCTGCAGTTTCATCTGCTGGTGGAGGAGACCTCATGGGAGATTTGTTTGCAAAACTTTCAATGAGGCGTAAAGGTATTTCTGGAAGTAAAGGAGAAGGTTCTGGGTCCAGTGCAGCAGGAAATTCATCTGGAGGTACAGGTGGTGGCTCGGCAATGGATAAGATCTCTGCTATGATTCCATCTCCTCCTAAATCCAGTCGAGGAGAATCAGTCAGATCCAATGACAGTGATGACTGGGATGTCTAGGAAATTTCTACTTGTATATATTGTTATAGAGAATGTTTAAAAATATATCATGAAATTATCCCCATTTAGATAAAACTACCAAATGTTCTTTTTGAATCCAAATCAAGACTTTGATATATGAAGCAAGATATTGTCATTGTTAAGGAATATTGTTTTTATCAAGGGAATTGCTAAGACTGTCACTTTTTTAAGTTCCAAATTTTTTGCATATCAATTAAGCAACTTTTGGCAAGTTGGATATCTTAGAAAGGTATTTTCCTGCACACGCCATTGTAAGCACTACTTCCTGATCATATGGGAAGTGGTTAAAATGATATAATGAAAAGAAAAAAAAAAGAGTGAGTGAATGCTGTGTGCAATCATAAAGCTCTTGGTGATTGGCAGAACAAAAAAGAAGTGTTAAAAGCATGTTGGGGAGCAGAGTGCTTCTAGTCTGTTCTGCCTAGACCCTAAAAGAAAATGCCTAAAAATATATTTTTTTGATTGATATCTTTGAGTGTCATGATGACATATTTTGTCCTCTGTGAGTGCTTGTTAACTTTCACATCATTTAATAGTCTTGTGCTCAGTTCTAATGTTTGCATACTTAATCATAAAAATAATCCACCTTCCTAGCTCTAATATTAAGATTTGATATTAAAATAACACATTAGATTGCCAGAAAAATTAATTGCTGTATTGACAGTATTCAATCTGGATGACTAGGTATAGAATTCCATGTTATTTTTCCATAAAAAGCAAACAGCATGAATAATTTGAAAGCCATGTAACTAATGTTCAAATTATTCATGCAATGCCAGGTGTTTGCAAATCTAAATAGAACATACAAAAGTAACCAAGGGAGCATTACTATATTTTTCTAAAGAGGATTAGCTTGTGAGATTATTTCACTCAATATTCATTTTAATTTGATTAAATTTGCATAAAATAAGTATCATAATCAACGTTGATGATGAGCAATGCCAAAATCGTTGTGAATAATCGTAAGAAAATATAACTACACCTTCAACCAGATAAAAGATTAATGTTGAAATTAGTATTTTAATTTCTACTTATTTTAATTACTACTTTCTAAGTATGTATTTGATTGAAAGTGGTTAGGTGCAGATATATTAGTTAATGATTTATCTTGATATTACATAGCCAGATAAAATGTTTATAGTGTATTAAAGTGATTAATCAAGCATTTGTATTTTAAATTATTTTACAATCAGTCAACATTGAATTTTCAGTTAAGTATGTCTCCGGATAGTCCTAGATATCAATCATGATATAAATAGATAAAATTCCGGAATAGGACTATTAAACTTGAATCCTGAACTTGAGTCAAGGTCAGATGTGAGTGTTAGGAAGTGCATGCCCTCCACGAAAAGTTGTGACTCATTCCGCAGCATTTTTTGCAACAATCAGTAGTACCCTTTTTTACCAATTACACCCTTTGAATCCTGTCTGAAACAAATATTAGACAATGTAGTACACCAACTGATTGAATGTGTTTTGTACCCCTAAAATGCATACCCAGTACTGATTACTCCATATTGGTCTATTATATTTGATAGATACATAGATACATCATGGCAACCAAAAAAAAAAAAAAAAAATCGGGCATTTTCTTTTCTTCTGATGAAGAAATTTCTAATGAAATTAATCATTGAAATAAAAGAAAAATTGATATAATGCTCTGTGTAGGTGGCTAGAGGAAAGGAAGAGCGGTGACGTTATTATAAGTGCTTCCATTGCGAACAAGAGGGGGAAATCTAACTATCAATATCATTTTCAAATCATCCAAAGACAATTATCTAAGAGCGCCAAAACATAGACATTACCATGAATCTAGTTTTGGGATTGTTCTTCGTTTGCTGTCTTTTTTTGCCGTTTCAGCTTGTTTCAACTCGACAGGACAAAAGATCTACCTCTAGATCTTACGTCAAAGTCACAAGATTGTTTGCTCATGACGTGGTTAGGTACTCCGGGTAATGTGATAAGAAAACTTTCAGCCGGATGATTACCTAGGAAGTCTTAGCGCTGCACTGGGAATCTATTTACACGCGACATGTCATGACCCATTGCTTCGCATTTTTAGAATTTCGAATCGAGCGAACGGGCGAGCAGAAATCGAATGCATCATCAAACATTTGGAATCTGAATGATCTAGTAATCTCTGTCATAAAACATCCGAAATTAATCTGCTTATATACTCGACATCAGCCGTTAATATTAATCAATAAAATTTGATTACATGTAATTCTCAGGAACCAATATTATTCTTATTTCTTAGGTTATCTATAGCCAATTTTTTTTAGAAACAACACTGCAGTTCGTTTGATTAATAATAAGAACGCAAAATCAAGTATAGGACTAATTTATAACACACTGTATTATTTTGGGTTAAAAGAAAATAAACGAACACACAATATTATTTTTAAGAGGATTTATTACTAACCATGATGGTTTTACAAGTTGGATATTTGAGCAAAATCAACTCTTTTCCTCTAACGACAGTCCATGTTTTTTGTGAAGGGAGAATCATCAGCTGATTTCTAGGCAGAATGTTCAGCTAATCCTTGTGCCAGAAGAGCTCTAGCGAGTGCTTGATCCTTGAAGATGCTTGGGTTGGAGAAAAGGTTTCGGAGTACGCTGAGCTCTTTAGTGAGAACTTCAACCCTCGCATGAAGTTGGTCGTTCTCCTCTGTGAGCTCCTCGACCTTGTGGAGTGTCTCGTGAAACTTTTGTTTGGTCTTGAAGCGACTTTTCCTTACAGCAACATTGTTTCTTTCTCGCTTTAAGCGGTACTCTTCGGTGTCCTTCTCAAGGTTTCGCTTGTTGGAACTGTGCTTTCGCATTGTTCGCGAAGACGGAGCCTTCAGCTGAGATGATGCCGATGGTAACTTCTTCTGATGGCTGTCCCTTGGTACCATGGTTGGAGGCTTACTATTACTATTATTATACGACATAACCAATTTAGGGGAAACTTCTTTAGGTTCTCTTTTAACAACTAAGTTTGACAATTTCGAAAAATAGCCAACGTCTACTTCAGGTAAATATGGTTCCTCTTCTTTAACACTCTTACGGGGTAGATACTTGCAAAGGTCGTCTGGATCAGTATTGAGAGCGGCAGGATCGAGGTATGAAGTGAAGTCGATGGAGAAGTCGTTGATGCACGAATCTTCCAAGCTCGATGCTGGAGATGGGATGTCATCAAAGAGTTCAGAGCAAGGAGAACTTGCTGCAGACCACTCACCGGTTTCGTACAGATCAAGAACGTCCATGGCTTCGCTGCATATTGGGTTGATGTTGTACGAATCCTGCTCAGCCTTCAGGTCCAGTCCGGTAGGGAAAGGGGGAGGGATATCGAAATCCTTAAATGGAGGAATTTTGGCGACTTGTCCGGTTAAAAACTTTGAAACTTTTAGGGTAAAAACCCTTCGACTCTTCCTTATGTAGCGCGCTTTCGTTGAAGACGTACAAAAAGAGACCGAGTAGGGATGGGGACGACACTTTGGCACTTCGCACTCGCATGGCTTACTTCCATATTTAGACATTACACATTCAAATATCGAACACTGATTGGCTCATACGGTTGCTTAGATACAATGACGTCATGGGTTTCACTTTCTGGAGGGGAGGGGATAAAGTGAAATTGTCGTATGCATAAAGGAATGGGTTTCCGTCTCATTGTGGAACGCCCCCTGCGTTAGCAGGGCTACAGCAGCTGGTTGAATTACAAGTGCTCCGGTTCTCCGGATACGTGACTAGAATCATAGATATTTTGAGAAAGCAATGGACTTTGATTAAGGGCAGAATTCAGAATTACATCACACAAGAAATCATGTTTATACAAATCAATATATGTGCCTTTATTGTTTGCAAACAGATACATAAGTACAAGCCAGTTAGTAACGCGAGGTGAATATCCAATATTCATGGCGTGAAAAGTTTAAGTGACTCCTACTACTATTGTTTTATTCAAACGTTCAACTTCTTCATTTAAGTAGTTCAAAATTAATTATAAAATAACAAAAATTCTAGTCAGTGACTAATGTAAGTGACATCCTTTAAAATGAAATTAACTGGATGCATGAATATTTGCTCTTCGGTATCTGACACTCTCATAATATTAAATATTAAAATATCCCATGTCAGCATATTTCCAGGTGGACATCTTCAGGGATACCATATTTTAACTTGTGATTTTCAAAAATATCATCCAGACCCTTTATATATTCTGCATGGAATGTGTTTACCTCTTCCTCAGTGGGATTTTGGACTTTGGGTACTTTGATTGGAGCTCCAACTGAAAAAATATCAAGATCATAAACTTTTAAACTTAGCTAATAAAAGATTATGATGACGATGATGATGATGAGTGGCAGTGGCATCTTGGTTGAGTAGTTATTCCAGTCCTAAAAATCAATATGGGATAATTTGCCATATGCTGTCTGACAAGTTAATCAAGGTAGCAGACTTACCAACTGTGTTAATGGGTTTTCTATGTGGTAAAATACCAAAAGTGTACTGGAATATTCCACGGCCATGAAATATGGGAGGTGCAAATCCCATAAAGTTTTTCATCTTTGTTTGCCAATTTCGTAAAGGGGATCCATTAGGATTATTTACTTGAGTATACAAGTCATTTTCCCCAAATGAGTACACTGGTACCAATGATGCCCTAGGATTATAAAACAGTTCAATAGTTTAGTTTTAGGTAAGAATTCGCAAAATCCTTTTAAGAGTATGATCTGCAGTCCATGATCTGATCTGGACTTTCAATTTAGTATTGCATACCAGTATGCATGTTACGTCATACACGTCACTGTCTCATCCGGACACAAGGGTCATGCTGGGTCGTGATATTATGTCTGGTACACGTCTGGGCTGAGTAAACTGTTGATTTTCTAACAAAAACAGTTGAAATATACATATCTTACCCATTTCTTAGAGCAATTCTAACAAATCCTTTTCTATTTTTTAGAGTAAGCTTGAAGTTTCCAGGATGAGCTTCTAAGGATTCGGCAGCACCACCGATTACTATGACAACAGCGTGACCTTTTCCCATCTTCTGTAAAATATGTTCTATGCTTTCTTTCTCGACGGTGCACACTCCAAAAGACATGTAGTAATCCCTAGTAAACGGGAAACTCAGGTTGCCAGCAAGGGTAAGAATATGAGGTGTGATCCCTGGGAACTTCTCCGAGAAGCCAGTGCCTTCACCACAGAAGTTCCCAATCGTTCCAAGGCTCATAATTCCGTGCGGATGTGATCCAAAGATATAGTTTTCTCTTGGATCCAATTCTTGCGTTCTTATCAGTTCAATAGGAAAGTACTCACAGAAATATTTCCAAATTCTTATGTGGCGAAACCAGGAAATTATACGGCCTCCGCGACTTGGTTGGTTGTAATTAATTACGTATGTCCATCCGAGGTAGAGCAGAGCAAAAAGCGTCGTGAAAGGGATAATCAGTAGGAAAAACAGAAAAGTACACCCGATAATATGACCAAAAAGAAAAGAATGAACTATAAGTATGACTGCTAGAGTTTGAATACGCCTTTTTAGTGGAATATTCACGGGAGCCCATTCTACCGGAGCCATCTTCTTCGCTCTGCTTCCTTCGAATAATCACGCTAGTGTTTCACGAGGTACTTATATTTATTTACCCTCTGAACACGAGGGCGGGGGGTGCTATTCAAGCCCTACCCTACCCAACAAATTAGTTTCATGTATACATTGCTGTAAAAACTTGCGGGTCTTAATTTTTATATATTTTTTCGAAACAAAAAAAATCATGAAAAAATTAATTACATTTAAGATTTGTTTAAAACACCTCTTGGAGTGATGTGTCCTTGAATATTGCCTGATCCAGTTGATTATACTTCCCCTACAAAGTAGATTATGCTGTAAGTGTCCCCCCCCCCCCCCCCCCCCCCCCCCCCTTCAAGAGTATGTTACAATGAATGTATGTTTCCTGATCAAAGTCCAACCAAAACACTTCAAATTTAACCTTTGAATAGTGATCTCTAACAACACAGCATGTACTTTCATTCTTATTTTAAAAAGCAGGGATAAAGGAAAATGTAAAAGAAAGTGATTTCATAATACTGTGGTTTTACTTTTGCAAATTTTTTCCGAATTGTGATTTTTGATAATTTTCTAGCTTCACCAGTCACAATAGAGTACTGAAGTGAAGAGGTCACAAATAAATGCAGGAAATGCTGTATTGTCAAATATAAACATTAAAGACTGGGAATAGGACGTTTGCATGATGGCATCATTGACCTTTGCTACCAGACTCCCTTGCACACTTTCTTTTGTTCAGTTAATATTAGCACCAATAAGTCTTAATATTCTAATGAGGGGATACAAAGTTAAATAAGAAAGGAAATTCGTGAAGGATCTTGGTAGTAGGAGTCAAATGATGCCATCATGGAAATTCATATTGCAAAATTTAGATTGTGATGTCAGACTTCAGTACAGTCACAATGATCCAATAAATATTGCAAATGAATTTTCCACTAATCAAGAGCCCATCCCACACAGTTTACCGCCTCATCTCTCATGTCTATTTTATGTGTGAAGTTTGTGACATGTGGCCCAAGGTTCAAGTACCATTGTGTTCATGATTCTCCATTTAGAATATCTATAAATAAGACAGATGCACCTCAGTTTTGTAAAGTATGTGTAAGTTCTAAATATATGGATCTAAGATTTTGAGTAGGGAGGGGAGGGGTGGTGGAGGGTTCACAAAATCAAGATGCTTGTTTTTATCAATTAACAATATTTAATGTTTTTACTTACTAACCAATTCCAAGCTAAATTATCTGCCAATGTACATGTAACAAACAAGACAGTGTTAGGAATAAGGAATAACTGACATACTTTTGGAGATAACAGATGAATGAATACATTGAAGGGATAATGTTAGACCAGGAAATAGTGTTAAAACTGGCAGGAGTGTTTCATCAGGATTTAAAAACACAAGGCGTAGGCAGGTGTTTTTAGACCAGATAAAACACAATCTGTGAGTTTATTGAACGGCTTAGAAAACTCATGATGTATATTCTCATAGTGTACCGATTTCTTTACGAAATGAACCAAGTTTGATAGAGAAAATCCAAGTTAAAGTTTATGCAAATGAAGACAAATCTATATCAGATATAAAACCTCCTTCATGGTCATGAATTCTATTGTTTTCCTCATGAATTATTCAGGAGTTTTCTAAGAGTTCATTATGTATTACCACTTGCACCACAGCAAAATAAGATGGCATATTTTAATAAGATAATAATCATTGACAATCACCCAGCTGTAAAATTTGACAAAGAATGATTACTATGGTCAAAGTTTTATTCCTGTTTTTTATCATTGATCAGTTTAAAATGTAGTACAAGACATTCTACCTACAACAAATAGGTAAACCTTATCTTCTTTATACAGGATTGCTTTTTTTCTTTACTTAAGTTCCCAGCATTGGTTACATCTGGCTGGGAATGTTTGGATTTGGGGAAACAACTGGGCCGAGTCAGCATCGTAGTGAATTTTGGGATTGTTTTAGGGGATTAAATAGATGCCTCACCTAAAATAGTGAAACAATCCGCTGAAATGCCAGAGAGAGAACCAGTTTTTTAATCAACCATGGATGGCTAATATACTGCTTCATTTGACCTTAAAATCATTCTGATAATGGATGTAAAGCATATACATTGAACATCATCTAGCTTTAAAAGGGATATATGTAAATTAGATTAAGCTTCTATAGTAAAGGATAATAAATGTAAGTTGTTTTTTATGTTAGTTTATTTAATATTCATGTTTTATAAATCTTTTTTCTATTTTTTCTATTTTTAATGGAAATCTATTTTATAGATTTTTTAATAACTTATTTATATATTTATATATTTATTTATTTAATCAATAGACAGTGTTCCCTTATAGGTTTTTAATTGTTGTTAAATGCCACCTCAGTATGACAATTAATAAAGATAACAATAATAATTATTTTTATCATATGGCAGGAATCAAATAAATTGTGCTTAGTTTAAATATCCTCAAACGAGGTAAAAAACATAAAAGTACGAGTCTCATATTTATTTCCTATCCTACCTCATCTGGGGGTTTTCTTCCTTGAAATGCCATCCTTAAGGACTGTTATAGTAACGAGAAGTTTCATAGCAAGAAGCATTTATAATTTATCCATCTGGTTATAAAAAAGGAACATTTCACTAAAGCACCCAAAAAATACAGTTGGTGTGGTTTTAACAGGACCACAGGACCCCTTGACAAATATTTACTATACAAGTTAATAAAAAACTGGGCCACTTTTTAAACCAGACCACTATTCAAATGGTGGCTACAGCCCTGAGTCATAAACACTCCCTTCATACTACAATCTGTTTAAGATTTTGTTACATTTGAATTCCTGGTACGATACCTAGCATAAACACGCAAAAACAATGCAGTAAACACTACAATAACACCAAAAGCAGCTTGTGCTGAAATAGGATGATGGTAAAGAATACATGATATGATGATGCTTAGCATCATACGAGTGGTCATTATCATGGTGAAAACTACTGGGCCAAAGCACTGGATGGTATAGAAAATGAAAAGCTGCCCAGTTGCTGAACAAAATGATAGCAAGCACGCATGATATGCAAATGCTGGGTTGTTGTATGCAAATGATAAGGATGTAAAAAGGGATCCTCTTTGAAATAATGACCAAAAAGTCAAAATACTTGAGAAAAAATTAGCACCCAGCATCATTTGCACTGATGACATCTTATAACTCTTAAAAAGTTCAGATTGCCAGTTTGAAGTAAAGCTATCAAAGAACATGTAACCTAACAAAATGATGGCACCTGACACTGTCGTTTCCGTTGCTGTCTTCTTAGAGCTGCCAGCTGAGAGTAAAAACAAACTGACTCCTACAGACAACATGACAGCTGTTAGGTACTCATAGTATGGATAAGTCTTCTTGGAAACTAACTTTCCCATTAACATCACTGGAATGACCTTTGATGCCTTACACAAAACTTGAGTAGGAAAACTGATAAACTTGAGTGCTTCATATTGACACCAACTACTTATGATATTGGACATAGATGAATATGAGTACTTGTAAATGGGAGCTTTGTGCTTTGGTTGTCTGGTAAGTAGAACATAAACCCCAGCAAAAAACATAGCAAGGAAACGGTTTATGAACACCAGAAACTGTGAATCCTTAAATTGGACCTCAACACTTGTTCCATCAGGCAGAACTTTGGTGTAAGATCTGGTCATAATTCGTTCCTGTAAAACACCCCAAATTACATAAGACCCTTGTAGTCCTGCCACACACACAAGTAGCCTGATTGCAGATTTTCGTAGTGATGGATCTGTCTCGCTCATTGTTTCTTCTTGCTTGCCACCTTCCTCCATTGTAGCATGAGGATCGTCAGGTGCACCAAATACAAAATGGTGGATTGTTCTTGCAAGAAATCCTTGAGCTGGAGAAATAAAAACATTGATTGAATAAAAATACAGTTTTTGTTTATATTTTTACTTTTGATGGTTGGCTATCAAATTAATATATTTAACAGTAAAAAAAACCTTAATGATTACCTTAACTGAAATGTATAATTAGGAAGGAGATTATCGACTTTATTTAAAAAATTAAATACATTAAAAAGTTCAATGAAGTACCTCCTTTTTCCTTGAAGTTAGAGTGTTTAACCATTCGTATGACGAAAGCAAAGGGAAGGACAACAGTAGCATAGCCAAGAATGTTCCACAGAAAGTTGAACACCCAGAAATCTCTGTTGTCTAACTTCGAGCTTTCATTGGTGGTCAAGCTTGCAGAAGCGATTGTACTTTCCCTATCTTCACCTAAACAAAGCGAGACCCAAACTGACAGCACAAGAAAAACAGCTATTATTCTTGCCTCCATTGATCAAAAAATCAGAAGAAATCTTGACAGTTGATATAATTGTGAAAATACGACTGATTTGAAGTTGAATCATCTACCAGAAACTGTAAAAGCAGACAGGATAATCGTCAAAGACCACTTATATCCTAAGCAATTAGAAACCATTCTTGCCACGTAGACTTTTTACTCTCTTCATGAATAAACAATCAAAATTATATCCATCCAACTTGAACCAAAATACTTCTCTTTGTCAAGTGAACATCAGACACTTCCCATTATGCTCTTTGTTTTTACACCACGTGGAAAAGCCACAGGAAGTCCAAATAAGGAAACCTTATAAAATGATGGTCTTTTCTTTTTCAGTACAATAAGGAATTTTCAAGTTAATTTATTTACTTTATTGCCACCAAGGTGATTTTTAAATCTGTTAAAATCGAATTCGGTTGTTAGTTTTTTAGAGTTGTTTCCCCCCCTGCTTTATAATGAATGAAAATAAAAGTGAAACTAACTGAATATAACCCAAAAAAGGAAAAGTGAAAGTGAATTTTTTTGCTTTATATGAGTCACTAGTTTTTCCAAGGAGGGCTTCGAAGCTGTTTTCGCACATCGAAGCGTGAAATAATTCTCTTATTCAAAAGCAATAAGGCAAACTGTGTCTGTAGTCATGTCTCCGTCTCCGATACTTGTAAATATCCGCAGAGAACCAGAAGACAACGGTCAACTGGACGACTTTGTGGTCATTGAAAACAGAAATCGAATTATGCTGTGTTTGCAAAAAATTCTGTCTCCTCTTATTTACCTTGGATATTCACTGGTACTCGTTTTTCATTTCATTGGTTGGGTCCTGTTTAGTGTATATGCTGTATACTGCTCCTTCACGCAGCATTCTACGACTCAGCGATGTCAAAACTTCGATTTATTTAGCCACCCTAAAGAACTAGAAGTCTGCTGGCAAGTCATAACAGGAATCAACGCCATCACATACATGATGGTTATCAGAAAACTGCACTACGCAGACGCGAGTTCTTTTTCTATGAGGGAACTTTTGAAAATTCCAAGATCTTCATGTCTTTTGCTCGTGGAACTGGCGATTGCTGTGAGTTACGAAACAGTGATGATTGTCCACGAAAAAGTTGCAAGTGCAAGAGCGATAGAACTAGGATTCATTTGGAGAAACATCTGCGTGACATCACTGGTTTTCTTCCTTAACTTCACCTATCCTCCAAGAGAAAAGAAGTACAAAGTGCATTTTTTTTCTACTTTGACGGTTTTCTTTCTGGATCAACTTATTATGGCGTGTCTGATGGCCTGCCACGTTCATTTTCGCATTACTGCTCTGGAAGCAAACCACAGTAACATCAACGCAGGCGATTTCTTTCACGGCCTAGTTACCATGATGACCATCTGTGGTGTGCTGACCTTGCATTCTTCTTTGTTGAAATTCTTTTGGAATAAGATTTGTGACAGTAACAAAAACTTGTTGCGAAAGGGACATATTTAGATGCGGACTCCAGTTAAGGACAAACATGAAAATTAGCTTGATAGTTGCTGCTTGGAGGAGTCAAACTCCATTGGCGGCACCCTATAACCTCGTGCCGCAGCTTTACAAGTTCATCGCATAGTTTCGTCGCGTCTAAAGCTACGGGCACACAGTGCAACATTGCGCGCAATATTGCAAGTGATCGAAGTCGCAAACGATCCTATTTCACAACATTGCCTGCAATATTGCGCACATTGTTGCTCCGTGTGTCTTCGCCTTAATCTTTTGCCATCATGGATCAAACTACTTATTTTCGGGTGAAGGTTCGTGGAGCTAATTGTCATGCTATATGTCATATGATACCATAGCATTGACTGAAACCCTATATCCATCTATCAGACTGTATGATACACATTTGTAGCCCGAATTGATATACTCAAAATAAAGCCATATTTCACAACCACCAAGGAACAGAAATCATTACACTAATATTCTGGGAAAAGGAGAAATTATTACTTGCATATTATTAAACATAATACCGCTAGCTTATACCGTCAGTGATAGGACACTTCCGAGCACCTTAACATTGAAATCTTTCTTGAAAATCAGTTCTAGCTACAAGAGAATATCGTCAAATGTTACATGCATATCCTACTACTAACGAAATAGAAAAGAAAGGGAGAAAAGGATTGGAGAAAGAATGAAAGAAAAAGATGAACTATAATCCCAGAATGCCATGCAACGTTAAAATACCCACAATCCTACGTGCGCTGAGTCATCTCTCAAAATAAAAACATGGCGGGATTTTTGTCCATCAAAATATTTGATTCTAGATTTTGATGATCTGGGACAGTAAATAACCTAATTTCAGTAATATGTCTTGGGCTGATACCTTGAAGCGATACGTGGAGAGGAAAAAGAACGAAAAAGCTGAAGGTTTGTCAATAAAATAGCAAAATATCTGGGAAAAAGTTTGACTTAGTTCACACCAGAAGTATATCTTGTTTTCTACCTTATAAATACGCTGGAAATTCTAATATTACCTTTTAATTCGCGATGCAGGGGCAACTAGTGCTTATCAAGACGGAAATTTGACGGAAACTGAATTATTTACCAAGTACTACACAGAATGGAAAGGCCATCCTAAAGGAAAGGGAAAAGGGAAAGACAAGACCTTCAATACCATTCCAAAATTCTACTATAAGGTAGAGTTGCACTGCTCTGATCTATATTAACACTGATATCAAAAAACCTGCAAATAAAGTACAAGATTAACAAGTTGATAACAGCTGTCAAGTCAGTGAATTATATTTACAAATTGTTGTTTTTCAACTGTCAATGAAACCAGATTAACAAAGCATAGTTTTAGGAGGGTAAAATCAGGGATACATCGTCAAGGCTACTCAACATCTTGCTCTGATTTGGTATTCAACGTAATCCAG
Source organism: Actinia tenebrosa (assembly GCF_029948245.1). Taxonomy (NCBI): domain Eukaryota; kingdom Metazoa; phylum Cnidaria; class Anthozoa; order Actiniaria; family Actiniidae; genus Actinia; species Actinia tenebrosa. The sequence continues at coordinate 10,357,253 of NW_028292572.1, forward strand.
TTTATGCTCTGTGTGTTTTAGTTTTAGTCTTTTTTTAGTGTTTTCAATTCTCAATATTGACACATTTTCCCTGGCTAGCCCACCTACCACTTAGGATTTAACCATTGATTGATAGATACATGTACATCACGCAGCTTGAACCTTAGAGATTTTTGTTATTCTTCCAGTTGCCATCAGAAGATGAAGTGCTACAACAAAAACTCAGGGAGGAATCAAGAGCTGTATTCCTTCAAAGAAAGAGTAGAGAACTTCTAGACAATGAAGAGCTGCAGGTCAGAAATTTGCTATATACATTATCAAGATTACTTCAATATACTGAACCAACTACATGTACAGAGTACATCGTAGTAAATTGCTAGAATAGGTTCCATTAATAATAAAATATGAGAAGAAAGACTTTCGCTATACAATATGACTATTTTTCCCCATGAGTAGGTCATTTATCAGGTCAGAGGTATGTTTGACCTGTCAGAACCCAAGTGTGCCTGCAGGTCAAATGTTCAGCCAAGGCAAATCATTAACCAATCAAATCACTTTTACTGGACAATCGTTCAATAACTGGTGCCTATTTTTAACCTTGCAATATATATATTTTTTTACCATGGTGATCAACCAAGACAAGGAGTTTTGGCGTCCTTCTCTAATTTTCTTTACATTTATTCATGTTCCAACCTATTTTAATCATGAAACTATAATACTGTAAAACAAATAAGTACCTGTGATTCATGTTTGTTTTATACTCTCATCTTTAGAATCTCTGGTTTCTTTTGGATAAGCACCACACTCCTCCAGTCTTAGGAGAGGAACAGGTAATCAGTTTGTCCATCAGTAACTGATGAAATTTACTGTATATCATCAAATGTTATTTCTTTTAAAAAATTTTCACACCCTGAAAATCTGAAAATCCCATACTGAAAAACTCATGCATATCAAGTCTTATACTATGCACATGTTAATTAACTGAGTTTGATTACTGAGCTCAGCGAGCAGACCTGTATGTTGGTTTTCTCCTGTGCTTTAAAGTGTTTTCTCTGGGTTATCCGGTTTTTGCTCCCTCCACAAAAATCAACTTCTAAATCTTAATTCAATCCATCAGTTGCCTTACCAAGTGGGTTGTAAAACCTGTAAGGCTTACCATCATACACCCTGGAATAGTAAATCCCATTAGTTTTTTTTGGGGGGGAGGGGTGGGGATGGGTCTATTTAGATAATCTCTCCTTTCCCCATCAAATGATTATTACAATTCTCTTTTACTTTTCAATTTTCAGATGATAAATTATGAAGATTTCTTGAATGTTTCTTCTCAAGCAGGAGTAAAATGCAGGTACATTAAATTATGAATATTATAGCAAATGAAGATAATTTTAAAATTAACTTGATTTTACAGAGTACACCAAGTAATTTATACTTACTTATATATCATTCTAACTGCAGACCATTCTTTACTGCTACTGTCTTCAGCAAGTTGTACCAGAGTGATCCTTTTGGAAGGTAGGAACTTATTATGTTATGGGCTTCCTGTGTTTGAATTACCACAGGTAGCTCATATATCCGATAGAAGTTTAATAAGCCATCATTTTATTTGCAGGATTTCAATCATGCAGTTTTTCAATTACGTTATGAGAAAAGGTAAAACACAAGTAGTTTATTCTGGGTATTGTAGTTGTTAGGGAAGGGTGGTACGTATAGCAGCAGTAGGTGGTGTAAAAGTAATAAGTATTATTTTTTCATATGTTTAGTATGGCTTCATCAAACGAGAATTGGATTAAGTCTTTACGATGTTGCTGGTCAGGGATACCTCAAAGAATCTGTAAGAACCTTTCATATGTTCTATAAATGATGTAGAGTATGAGTACTTTTTCGTGTGTCATTTGTTAGTATGTATTTTTACCTTCAAACAGGACCTGGAGAATTACATCCTTGAACTTATACCCACTCTTCCCCAGGTATGGTTATATGCATAATGTTTAATACTTTTCGTTTTTGTGAAAAATTTTTCTTCTCAAATCTAGAAGTTTTTCATGTAATATTTGACCCTGGAATATTATTTTTCTCAGTTGGATGGATTGGAAAAGTCATTCTATTCTTTTTATGTCTGTACTGCTGTCAGAAAGTTCTTTTTCTTCCTTGATCCTCTAAGGACTGGTGAGTACAATATACCCTTGATCATCTAAGCTCTAACTATATTTTTTTCTCAAATGATTATCATGGTGTTGACATTTTAAAATGATTCTGATTATATCAGGCAAGTTGACCGGATACTTTTGACAATGGTGATAACAGTGATGATGATGATGGTGATAATGTTGATTATATTGTTGTTAAGGAAAATTATGACCACATGAAATTTCTATTTCTAGGTAAAATAAAGATTCAGGATATCCTAGCTTGTAGTTTTCTAGATGATCTTCTTGAGGTATTTAACTATGGGTTTTTTATATTTTTGCTCTGAACTATTTGGTATTTGTGAGCTTTGGATCAGAGAACGACTACGAGTATGAGTTTGGACTTTACCTTTCAAATCTCGTAATTCTCTATGATGACTTTTTGCAAAATTCTTGTTGTTTACATAGAGACGGCAATGAGATTTTTAAGGTGGTGTGATACTAACCATCATGCTCTGGAACATGCATAGTATTTGAAAACATGTAAAAGGGTACTCTTATTATTTTGTTCTCTGATCTGAAGCTCACTATTACCTCTCGAAGAAGTACCATAAGAAAAATTAACTATAATCTTTATTATTCTTGATCCCTTCCTTCGTAAATGCCATTCCTACATCTGTAGTTATCTATCAGTTTATCTATCTACATGTCAAGTAACATGGTTTATGTCAACAGCTCAGGGATGAAGACCTGTCTAAAGAGCAACAAGATGCTAACTGGTTCTCTGCCCCATCAGCTCTAAGAGTTTATGGTTAGTCATATGTTACTGACTGAAAGTGGTTTCTCTTTATCACTGAATATGGATTGAAGTACTTATTAAGTTTTGTATTACTGGTTGCAGGTCAATATCTTAATCTAGATACAGATCATAATGGTATGCTAAGCAAAGACGAACTAGCCAAGTGAGACACTAATACTAGTATATTACTTCCTGCTTACACTCTATACATATGTATACTGTCCTTGCGGTAAACTCCAACATTTTTACCTAAATCTTTCGTGTTTTTCCAGGTATGGTTCTGGCACCTTGACTAAGGTCTTCATTGACAGGGTTTTCCAGGAATGCCTGACTTACGATGGTGAAATGGTATGGCTTTCCTTTCATCTTCTTTAACATGTGCTTTTAACTGGCATGTTTTGAATGTTATTCATAATAGTCAGTTAATCACCATGTAATTTTCTAAAAAAGTCTTTTTTCTTCTCTCAGGATTACAAAACATATTTAGATTTTGTCCTTGCCTTAGAAAACAGAAAAG